>NC_091227.1:9808805-9896305 GCF_040958095.1 Procambarus clarkii
AGACAGAAGAGGACTGTTTGAGGCTTCAAGAAGACCTAGACAAACTGCAGGAATGGTCGAACAAGTGGTTGTTAGAGTTTAACCCAACCAAATGTAATATAATGAAGATAGGTGTAGGGGAGCAGGAGGCCAAATACAAGGTATCATCTGGGAGAGGAAATTCTTCAGGAGTCAGAGAAAGAAAAAGACTTGGGAGTTGATATCACGCCAGACCTGTCTCCTGCAGCCCATATCAAGAGGATAACATCAGCGGCATATGCCAGGCTGGTCAACTTACGAACGGCATTCAGAAATTTGTGTAAAGAATCATTCAGAACTTTGTATACCATATATGTCAGGCCAATCCTGGAGTATGCAGCCCCAGCATGGAGTCCATATCTAGTCAAGGATAAGACTAAACTGGAAAAGGTTCCAAGATTTGCCACCAGCCTAGTACCCGAGCTGAGAGGTATGAGCTACGAGGAGAGACTACGGGAATTAAACCTCACTTCGTTGGAAGACAGAAGAATTAGGGGGGACATGATCACCACATTCAAGATTCTCAAGGGAATTGATAGGGTAGATAAAGACAGGCTATTTAACACAAGGGGCACACGCACAAGGGGACACAGGTGGAAACTGAGCGCCCAAATGAGCCACAGAGATATTAGAAAGAAATTTTTTAGTGTCAGAGTGGTTGACAAATGGAATGCATTAGGAAGTGATGTGGTGGAGGCTGACTCCATACACAGTTTCAAATGTAGATATGATACGAGCCCAGTAGGCTCAGGAATCTGTACACCTGTTGATTGACGGTTGAGAGGCGGGACCAAAGAGCCAGAGCTCAACCCCCGCAAGCACAACTAGGTGAGTACAACTAGGTGAGTACACACACACACACACACACACACACACACACACACACACACACACACACACACACACACACACACACCAGCCAAAGAGTGGAGTGCCGCTGGCTCCGTATTCAGGCTACAGCGCTAGATGTGTATAAGCTGAGAATGACCAGGAAGCCAGGTCGAAGACCGAGCCGCGAGGACACGGATCCTTGCAGCAAAGATGACAAAAATATGCTATTAAAATATGCTGGAGGAACTGTACAAAATATAAATGCTGTACCCTAAAAAGTTCCCGTTTTGTAGTATTGGAATTCAAAAAGGCATAACATTGAGAGTAACCATAATTAACTTGGTTACTATACTAGGCATAATTGAGCTCATATATGTACTATACTAGACGCTAAAGTTAGCTTTGGTGGCCTATATTTTGTCCTACCAGCCACTGTAAGTGTAGGTTATCTTGAGATGATTTCGGGGCTTTAGTGTCCCCGCGGCCCGGTCCTCAACCAGGCCTCCACCCCCAGGAAGCAGCCCGTGACAGCTGACTAACACCCAGGTACCTATTTTACTGCTAGGTAACAGTAGGTAGGTACTAAAAGTTTTGGATTATAAGTTGCAAGATTGATGGCAAATATGCGGCCTGAGTTTCAGGAAAATGAAAATTAAATTTTCAGGAAATTTATGAACTGTAAGTACAAACCTTACAAGAGATCAGGAGCACAGGAGATATGAGCACGACCCAGCCGGCCGAGCGGACAGCACGCTGGACACGTGATCCTGTGGTCCCGGGTTCGATTCCGGTCGCCAGAAAGAAACGATGGGCAGTTTCTTTCACCCTGAAGCCCCTGTTACCTAGCAGTAAATAGGTACCTGGGAGTTAGTCAGCTGTCACGTGCTGCTTCCTGGGGGGTGGAGGCCTGGTCGAGGACCGGGCCGCGGGGACAATAAAAAGCCCCGAAATCATCTCAAGAAGAACCTCAAGATAACCCAAGGCACGAGAAATGAAGACAACATGAACAAATATATTGTCTTCCAGATAAAGAGAAACTGAACTAGACACCATGTGAGGAAACTGAAAACAAAGATGAACCAAAGGGATGTAGCCTAAGGAAATACAGTGTGTATTGTCGAGAGTCGAGACACAACTTCATCCCTTCCTTGCCTTTATTCCCTCCCCCAGCCTCGATACCACACCTCTGTCCCACTACCCCCCCCCCTGCCTCCATTAATCCTCAGAACTCTCGCCCCCCCCCCCCCCACTCCCCCCACCCCACCAAACCCCCAGGGATTGTGAGCTCCGAAGACACGGATTGTAGCCGAGTGAGGCTGGTGGAGCCGGTCTTCCGGCCAAATGATAAGAGGCAGTGTAGTCCATTCATCAGGAAGAAACCCCATGGTCTAGTTTAGTCACAGCTCTCTCTCCTAAGGCTTGGATCTTCCTGCTGGGAGTATCCAACTCGTACTGTAACCCTAACCCAAATGTTGGATTAAAATTACTCTTACACGGTGCCAATGACCTTGTTGTTAGCTTGGTGCTAGAAAATTATCAACCAAGCCCTTGCCTCAATACCTGTCTCTCCTGCCACCGTACTCCCATTCCTGCTCGAGTGCAGCAACCTTGAATACCAATACCCATCTCTGCCCCGAGTACCCCAATCAGGGTCTCAGTACCCGAGGATACAGAGCCTGCGGAAAGCCAATATATATATGATAAAGGAATATTATTTTGTTAAAGACCATATGGGTCTCGGGTGGAAGCAGACGTCGCCGCAACATTCCTGTAACTTACCTTGAGGTGCTTCCGGGGCTTAGTGTCCCCGCGGCCCGGTCGTCGACCAGGCCTCCTGTAAGCCTTCCTTTCGTCCTGCCTGGTGGCGCCTCGTCTGCCAACCTGCCTGTTGTCTACCAGTTGGTTCCGGGATCAGTGTCCCTTGAGGCTCGGTCTCTGATTTGGCCCCCACCCTGGGTTGTGGTCTGGTCAACCAGGCTGTTGGATGCAGTTGTTTGCATCCTGACGTTTGAATCTTCCTGGTTGATCAGGTGTCCTTGGGAGGTATTTATCAACTTTTCTCTTAATGCCGCGAGAAGTCGGTTAGTTATGCCCCTCTTACGGGTAAAGGAACAAGTCTTGGGCTCTCGATGTTCGTAAAATTCTTTCTCGTCGTATCTATTGCATCTCTGCTTTTTAACGAACCTATTTTGCACTTCCTGCCATGCCTGTTGGTTTTTGAGGAGTTATTTCTGTGAGCAGATTTGGACCCTGTCCCTCTTAATATTTTACAAGTACAGTATAGAATATTAGGTCTCTCTCTCTCTCACCTGCGTATTTGGGAATACAGATTTAAACATTTTCAGCGGTCCCAATGACTTAGAATTTTTATCGAGCGTATTCGAGCAGTAAAAGATATTTGCATGTTCTCCAGGTCAGCAATTTTTCGAGCTTTGAATGGAGCTGATAGTGTGTAATAATATTCTTCCCTAGAGAGCATCAGTGTCTTAACAAGTACCGTTGGTCTGGCGTTTTTTGTTTGAAAGGGTCTTGTTATCTTACCTGTCAGTTTTCTTGTAATAGTGACAGCTACTTTATTGTGTTCTTAAAGTCAGGTCTTCGGAAATTATTACTCACAGATCCTTTATGTTATTTATCTTTCAATAGTGAGAATTGACTGTGTTTCATAAGTGTTTCCATTTGATATTTTCGTTTTTTTCCATAGCGCAGGAGCTGGAACTTATCTTCATTAGACATCCTGTTTCTCTTCCGTGGCCATGAAAAGACCTGATTAACATCAGAGTGGAAGTTTGCTGTGTCCTCTACATTGTCTAGTCATGAAAATCCTGGTGACAGGCAGAGGATGACACGGTACTCTAGTACTGACGTTGTATCTATAAGGTGTGAAGGATAGATGAAATTGTTTATGTAATAAGATGAGGTCTGATAAAGACCTTTGTACTCTCTGTAATGCTTTTTGCGCTACCGCTCACAGGATGGGTATGGGGTGCACAATAAACTAGCCGCCTCTTGGGGCAACAATCAAAACAATCTAGTACTGTTACAGCACTTCATCGTAACATTACCCAGCCATTATTATTAAGATTACTAACATTATTCGTAGTCCTGAGGTTCCGGGTTCGATCCCCGGTGGAGGCGGAAACAAATGAGCAGAGCTTCTTTCACCCTGATGCACCTATATTACCCAGCAGTAAATAGGTACCTGGGAGTTAGACAGCTGCTACGAGCTGCTTCCTGGGTGTGTGTAACAAAAAGAAGGCCTGGTTGAGGACCGGGCCGCGGGGACGCTAAGCCCCGAAATCATCTTAAGATAACCTCAAGATTGGTGGAGCTGTGACGTCACCTTCGCCGACGACTTGTGCTACCTTATTCAATCTTGTGTTGATGATATCCTCAAAATGCATCCGGAGTCTGCCAGTGCAGACCGCTTATCACATGCCTCTGTATGACTAACCATCCTGTGTGATGGGGATTTTTTAGCATCACGTAGTTAGCTTTTTTGACACACTGTACTCCACTTCATATAGTCTAGGGTAGCTGCACTAATGCAGATGTACCTACCTACCTTGAGGCTACCTTGAGGTGCTTCCGGGGCTTAGTGTCCCCGCGGCCCGGTCGTCGACCAGGCCTCCTGGTTGCTGGACTGATCAACCAGGCTGTTAGACGCGGCTGCTCGCAGCCTGACGTATGAGTCACAGCCTGGTTGATCAGGTATCCTTTGGAGGTGCTTATCCAGTTCTCTCTTGAACACTGAGGGGTTTGCCAGTTATGCCCCTTATGTGTAGTGGAAGCGTGTTCAACAGTCTCGGGCCTCTGATGTTGATAGAGTTCTCTCTCAGAGTACCTGTTGCACCTCTGCTTTTCAATGGGGGCAATGTACCTCATATCTTAATAAAAAAAAAAAATTCGCCGACGACGCTCCACAGCTACTAGTTACACAAGACTGTCACGTGGTTACCAACATGGACTATGAGGTGCAGCACCTGAACCCACTACGTGCCTCTGTAACCCCTCCCACCACCACCACCCACGGCATGGGTTGTTGAAATTTAAATTGAAATAAGTTTATCGAGGTAAAATACACACAAAGGGATGAGGTAGCTCAAGCTATTCTCACCCCGTTCAGTACATCGTGTTAATACATACATAGACACACAACATGGGTTGTTTGTTGTAGATTTAGCTACTCACAACAATGTGTCCATGTAGCACGGGCTATGGTGAGCCCGTACACACACGGGATGGGTATGGGAAGCACAATGAGTTAGTATTAGGTCACGTGACGTGGTGTAGCCACTGGGAAGACCAAAGTGAGGAAGTGTAGCGCGGGAGGGATAAAGTGGAGCTTTAAGAGTTTAAAATAATAGGTAGGGTGTCGAGGGATTAAGGAGGGGAGGTATGAAGAGTCAGGTCAACACAGGAATCCAGTTCTAAGTACAGGAAGAAAGGGAGGAGCGAGGGAGAGAAAATCGAGGCTATTCAAGAAGAGTTAAGCAGCGGCGGGCTTATGGATAGGGGGAAGGGAGAGTGGGGGAAGGACCAAGGGGGTGGGGACTAGGTCAGCGGCGGCGGGTGTGCGGTTCGTCCCGTCCCCCGCCAGGTGAGGGAGGGTCATGGCCCGAGGGGGGGGGGGGGGGGGGAGGGGGAATACCCCAGCTGTTTAATACAAGTCCACACGCCCGCTCATTCACCCTTCATCAATGATGAGGTTCACCGCGTCCTCTTGTGTGTCCCACTAACCTGAGGTGCGGGGGTGAGGTGACTGAGGTACTCTAGGGTGTGGGACCTGAGGTGTGTGTGTGTGGGGGGGGTGTGTGGGTGTGTGTGTGTACTCACCTATTTGTACTCACCTATTTGTGCTTGCAGGGGTTGAGCTTTGGCTCTTTGGTCCCGTCTCTCAACTGTCAATCAACTGGTGTACAGATTCCTGAGCCTACTGGGCTCTATCATATCTACATTTAAAACTGTGTATGGAGTCAGCCTCCACCACATCACTGCCTAATGCATTCCATCCGTTAACTACTCTGACACTGAAAAAGTTTCTTCTAACGTCTCTGTGGCTCATGTGAATACTCAGTTTCCACCTGTGTCCCCTTGTTCGCGTCCCACCAGTGTTGAATAGTTTATCCTTGTTTACCCTGTCGATTCCTCTGAGGATTTTGTAGGTTGTGATCATGTCTCCCCTTACTCTTCTGTCTTCCAGTGTCGTAAGGTGCATTTCCCGCAGCCTTTCCTCGTAACTCATGCCTCTTAGTTCTGGGACTAGTCTAGTGGCATACCTTTGGACTTTTTCCAGCTTCGTCTTGTGCTTGACAGGGTACGGGCTCCATGCTGGGGCCGCATACTCCAGGATTGGTCTTACATATGTGGTGTACAAGATTCTGAATGATTCCTTACACAGGTTCCTGAACGCTGTTCTGATGTTAGCCAGCCTCGCATATGCCGCAGACGTTATTCTTTTTATGTGGGCTTCAGGAGACAGGTTTGGTGTGATATCAACTCCTAGATCTTTCTCTCTGTTCGTTTCATTAAGTACTTCATCTCCTATTCTGTATCCTGTGTTTGGCCTCCTATTTCCACCACCTAGTTTCATTACTTTGCATTTACTCGGGTTGAACTTCAACAGCCATTTGTTGGACCATTCACTCAGTCTGTCTTGGTCATCTTGTAGCCTCCTACTATCGTCCTCAGTTTCAATCCTCCTCATAATTTTTGCATCATCGGCAAACATTGAGAGAAACGATTCTATACCCTCTGGAAGATCATTTACATATATCAGAAACAGTATAGGTCCAAGGACTGACCCCTGCGGTACTCCACTCGTAACGTCTCGCCAATCTGAGACCTCACCCCTCACACTGACTCGTTGTCTCCTGTTACTTAGGTATTCCTGTATCCAACGGAGTACCTTCCCTTTCACTCCAGCCTGCATCTCCAGTTTTTTCACTAGCCACTTGTGTGGCACTGTGTCAAAGGCTTTCTGACAATCCAAAAATATGCAGTCTGCCCACCCTTCTCTTTCTTGCCTTATTTTTGTTGCCTGGTCGTAGAATTCAAGTAACCCTGTGAGGCAGGACCTGCCATCCCTGAATCCATGTTGATGCTGTGTTACAAAGTTTTTTCGCTCCAGATGTTCCACTAGCTTTCTTCGCACAATCTTCTCCATCAACTTGCATGGTATGCAGGTTAGGGACACTGGTCTGTAATTCAGTGCCTCCTGTCTATCCCCTTTCTTGTATATCGGGACTACGTTAGCTGCTTTCCAAATTTCTGGCAGTTCCCCTGTTGCCAGTGATTTGTTATACACCATGGAGAGCGGGAGGCACAGTTCTTCTGCTCCTTCCTTTAGTATCCAAGGGGAGATTCCATCTGGACCTATAGCCTTTGTCACATCCAATTCTAGTAAACACTTCCTTACTTCCCCGCTGGTAATCTCAAACTCTTCCAGTGGTTCCTGGTTAGCTATTCCCTCTCTTATCTCTGGGATTTCTCCTTGCTCCAAGGTGAAGACCTCCTGGAATTTCTTATTCAGTTCCTCACACACTTCCTTGTCGTTTGTAGTGAATCCTTCTGCCCCTAACCTTAATTTCATAACCTGTTCCTTTACTGTTGTTTTTCTCCTGATGTGACTATGCAGCAATTTAGGCTGAGTCTTTGCCTTGCTTGCGATGTCATTTTCGTATTGTCTTTCTGCCTCTCTTCTCATCCTAACATATTCATTCCTGGCATTCTGGTACCTTTCTCTGCTCTCCAGTGTCCTGTTATTCCTATAGTTTCTCCATGCCCTTTTACTTTGCTGCTTAGCTAGCCTACATCTCTGATTAAACCATGGGTTTCTCATCTTCATTTCACTGTTTTCCTTTTGGACTGGGACAAACTTGTTTGCTGCATCCTTGCATTTTTGCGTGATGTATTCCATCATATCTTGGGCCGTCTTTTCCCTGAGCTCTGTTTCCCATGCTATATCTGCTAGGCATTTTCTTATCTCCTCATAGTTTCCCTTTCGGTATGCTAACCTTTTGGTTTCGGTATCCCTTCTCGAGTTCAATAACCCTTCTTCAATCAGGTACTCAAACACCAATACACTGTGGTCGCTCATTCCTACTGGGTCCTCAAAACTGATTTCTCTTATGTCAGAGTCGTTCAGGGTGAAAACCAGGTCGAGTCTCGCTGGTTCGTCGTTTCCTCTCATCCTTGTGGGTTCACTGACATGCTGGGTTAAGAAGTTTCTAGTCGCCACCTCCAGTAGTTTGGCTCTCCACGTATCCTCGCCTCCATGCGGTTCCTTGTTCTCCCAATCAATCCTGCCGTGATTGAAGTCCCCCATGATGAGCAGGTGGGATCTATTTCTACAGGCAGAAGAGGCTGCCCTCTCAATTATAGTGTTAACTGCCATGTTGTTGCTTTCGTACTCTTGACTGGGTCTTTTGTCATTTGGTGGAGGATTATATATTACTGCTACTACTATCCTTGGTCCTCCCATTGTCATGGTGCCTGCTATGTAGTCTCTGAAACCCTCACAGCCCGGGATAGCCATCTCCTTAAAACTCCATTCCTTTCTCATGAGTAGGGCCACTCCTCCTCCTCCCCTACCTTCCCTCTCTTTCCTTATTATTGTGTACTCCTGGGGAAACACGGCATTCGTTATGATTCCAGAGAGTTTTGTTTCAGTGAGTCCAATTACATCTGGGTTCACTTCTTGTGTGTGTGTGTGTGTGTGTGTGTGTGTGTGTGTGTGTGTGTGTGTGTGTGTGTGTGTGTGTGTGTGTGTGTGGGGTGGGGGGGTGGGACCTGAGGTGTGTGGGGGTGTGTGTGGGGGGGGGACCTGAGGTGTGTGGGACCTGAACTTGAAGAAAAACTTCAGAAATAATTGCATCAAAATTTTACAATATAGACATGTACAATCCGGATACTTAGCTTGGGCCCCATCAGTAGCGGGACCCCAGCTACACTGGGAGCCTACACTGTGTACACTGTGGATTCAGTAAAAAATGATTGGTCGTGTGGCCTACAGATGTGTTTATACACAGGAAACTGTATGAGCACCAGAGGGCCGCACTGTTCAATATTCTCCCAGCATGCATCAGATATATTGCTGCAACAAAAATGGGCTTCTTAAAACAAATACTGTTTCCTGCAAGAAGCGCCGGATCAAGCGGATTGTAGTGGATATGTGGACCTGCAGGTCGCCCCAGCAACAGTGTTGGACCAAGCGGATTGTAGTGGATATGTGGACCTGCGGGTCGCCCCAGCAACAGTGTTGGATCAAGCGGATTGTAGAGGATATGTGGACCTGCGGGTCGCCCCAGCAACAGTGTTGGATCAAGCGGATTGTAGAGGATATGTGGACCTGCGGGTCGCCCCAGCAACAGTGTTGGATCAAGCGGATTGTAGAGGATATGTGGACCTGCGGGTCGCCCCAGCAACAGTGTTGGATCAAGCGGATTGTAGAGGATATGTGGACCTGCGGGTCGCCCCAGCAACAGTGTTGGATCAAGCGGATTGTAGAGGATATGTGGACCTGCGGGTCGCCCCAGCAACAGTGTTGGATCAAGCGGATTGTAGAGGATATGTGGACCTGCGGGTCGCCCCAGCAACAGTGTTGGATCAAGCGGATTGTAGAGGATATGTGGACCTGCGGGTCGCCCCAGCAACAGTGTTGGATCAAGCGGATTGTAGTGGATATGTGGACCTGCGGGTCGCCCCAGCAACAGTGTTGGATCAAGCAATCACAAGTCAAGCCTGGCCTGGAGCTAGGCTTGGAGAGTGGAATATGTCCCAGAACTCCTACAGGTAAGATCCTGGTAAGAACATTGCCCATTCGTTTAATTCAACTTTTTCACGAGCGCAAACGTCCTCCCGTACACGGTCCTTGACCTTAATTGTCACTACCGACCACAGTTTAAATTCCAGTGTTTAAGTGAAATTAAAAGCACCGAAATATTGAGGCTTGCTCAAACCAATAAGCATCTGGCCTCGCAGGTTGACAGGTTAGGGATTAGGTTCATATGCTCATCATGGAAATATCCTTCAAATTTGACGCTTATCAGATCATCTGACTGTTCTGCGCACATACCCAAGTAACAATAATTAAGATTCCATCACGTTGACTAACGCAATCTGTCCTGATGGAAATACCAGCCCAAACAATCAGCAGCTGGCAAAACACTAAGCTGACATCTCTTACCAACAAGCAGCAACACTGAACCTCACTAGCAAGTTCAAGTATGTCTATTGAGACAAGTAAAAAAAATACATCTCAATGGGATAGAGAAGCTTAGGCTATTTCTACCCTGCCATACCTCACTAGCTTCCCTCTCTCACACAAGCTAATACCAATATAATTACAATCCCTGCACCTCGGAGACGCTGTGGCGTAAAGAACATAGCATACTATGGCAACAACAGGGTGCTGGGGGATACTTGATCAAATAAAGGTAGTGATCTACGTGACTGGTGGCAGGCCGCTCAGCGCGCCCCCAACACCCCGTCCACACAATCGTGACGCCCCATCAACACACCTTCCCGACCAAGCGCTATAATTACGGAGAAACCATTGATCTAATCTACCAAAATTATCTCTTCGCCATAACTAACCCGAGTAAAGATATTAAATACTGAGGCTCATTACTGAGGCCTATGTGAACTTTATCATGAAACAGGCAACGTTGCCAAATCGATCCACTCAGCTGATCTAATTAAGTTTACTACAGAAGCCTCGCACGTGACGTCAGGCGGCCACGTGCGCTTTGTTGTGGGTGTCAACTTTCAGGAAGTAATTAAATAATGATATATTATATATAGACATGCCTTAGTTTAATTTCCGCCACTAATTATGAGGGCAGATCAGTGCATAAAGGCACAACCGTATACATAACAGCGCGTCATAAGTGAATATGACAAATTTGTTCATTGAACAATAAAGCACTAAATGCAATGCTAGCAGTGCATTGCTCATGAACAATAACGGTTAAATTTAACTACACTACAAAATCATATACAAAATTCACACATATATCAATAGCTGTCAGAATGGTTTGTTGTTTATGTGTGCATCACTGTTTATATACGGGAAATAATGTGTTGGTTGTTTACATGCTACTTGTAGCCTAGGTTACCTTGAGGTGTTTCCGGGGCTTAGCGTCCCCGCGGCCCGGTCGTCGACCAGGCCTCCTGGTTGCTGGACTGGTCAACCTGGCTGTTGGACGCGGCTGCTCGCAGCCTGACGTATGAGTCACAGCCTGGTTGATCAGGTATCCTTTGGAGGTGCTTATCCAGTTCTCTCTTGAACACTGTGAGGGGTCGGCCAGTTATGTCCTTTAGGTGTAGCGGAAGCGTGTTGCACAGTCTCGGGCCTCTGATGTTGATAGTTCTCTCTTGAACACTGTGAGGGGTCGGCCAGTTATGCT
Source organism: Procambarus clarkii (assembly GCF_040958095.1). NCBI lineage: Eukaryota > Metazoa > Arthropoda > Malacostraca > Decapoda > Cambaridae > Procambarus > Procambarus clarkii. The sequence goes on from NC_091227.1 coordinate 9,820,064, forward strand.
GTTATACGTCACAAAGTTGTGACGGCTACTTTATTGTGTTCTTTAAAGGTAAGGTCTTCCGACATGAGTTCTCCCAAATCCTTTACATTGCCTTTACGTTCTATGTCATGATTTGACTGCGTTTTGTACGTGGTTTCAGTTTTCATATTTTATTTTTTTCCGTAGCGCATGAGCTGGAACTTATCTTCGTTAAACACCATATTATTTTCTGTAGCCCATAGAAAGACCTGATTTATATCTGATTGGAGGTTTGCCGTGTTCTCTATGTTGTCTACTCTCATAAAAATCCTAGTGTCATCTGCAAAGGATGATACAGTGCTATAGATTGTGTCCTTGTCTATGTCTGATATGAGGATGAGAAAAAGTACTGGAGTACCGTGGGGGCTGAGCTCTTCACGGTTGATGGACCGGATTTTATTTTGTTTACTATTACACATTGGGTTCTGTTAGTCAGGAAATTTTAGATTTTTTCTATTTTTTCTAGCCTATTTTTCCGGTAATTCCTTTTGAACGCATTTTATGTGCAATAACACCATGGTCACATTTGTCAAAGGCTTTTGCGAAATCTGTGTAAATTACATCAGCGTTTTGTTTGTCTTCCATAGCATCTAATGCCATATCATAGTGGTCCAGCAACTGTGACAGGCAAGAGCGCCCTGTTCTGAAACCATGTTGTCCGGGGTTATGGAGAAGTTGTGATTCCATGTATTTTGTGAACTTACTTCTTAGCACTCTCTCAAAGATTTTTGTGTGTGATGTTAGTGATATCGGTCTGTAATTTTTTGCCTCTGCCTTATTTCCTCCTTTATAAAGTGGTGTTATCTCTGCTGTTTTTACTATGTCAGGGATAACGCCAGTATCTAGGCTTTGTCTCCAAAGAATGTGAAGGGCTTGATATTGTGGTTTTTTACAGTTTTTGATGAATATGGAGTTCCAAGAATCAGGGCCTGGAGCAGAGTGCATAGGCATACTGTCTATGGCTTCTTCAAAATCCAGTGGGAATAGGGTGACGTCTGATGTATGATTTGTTATCATCATATCCATGAAAAATTTCTTTGGGTTATCAATCTTTAGTGTGTTCAGTGGCTCGCTGAAAGCAGAGTCGTACTGCTTCATCAGTATCTCGCAATTATGAATTAGGCGAATTAGATCTATATAAGTAATAAACTAAAAACCTATAAAATTGAAATATGGTAAATTGTATATATTTCCCAACTGAACACTTTAGTGGTATTGCTAAGATTAAACCAATTCTTAACCTGCTTCCTTTAGTTACCAAAGTTTGTTTGAACTTTCTGGGCGAATTAAATAGGGAAGTTCCTTGACATATTACCCAGCTAACCAATTCAATTTCTTTCTTTATTATGCACCCCATACCCATCCCATGGGCGGTGGTGTAAAGGGTTACAGAGGCACATAATCGTTTCAGGAACTGAACCCTAACTCTAATTTAACATGCTTTGTATATAACTTGTGCGCATTTTGAGGGAGACCATGTAAGAAAATGTGCAGAGTTTCTGAGGAACAATTCAAGAATAGACTGAATAATAATGCTTTGCACAAACTAAAGATTGCAAACAAATTTAATACAGAACTACTAAACACTTCACTGTTTGGATAAAGATCCACAGAACACTTTCAAGTTTATCCTTATAAATAGGAATCATTGATTTATCCCACCAAAATGTGGGATATCTGGGGCTTGACTCAATTATTCAATTATTTACTTATTTGATTTAATAAACGAAGGACCACCCACTTTTGAGAAAAGAGGGAAAACTAATAAAAGTGATCAAACTGGCTAGGATACTGGCTAGGATAAAAAAAAAAATTAAAAAATCATTACGGTGCTCGTAAAATTCCTATTGCATTTTCCTGTTACACGCGAACAGAATTTGAGCAAGCAGCATTATATAGTCATAATTTGCTCAGACAATTCAGGAAAGCGTGCCTGGCGTAACTGCACGAAGCAACCCTTAGTGCTAATGTCATTTACTCAATTTTGTTCTGAAATGTTTTATTTTTGCAAGTTTGTGGCATTATGATCTTATCAACTAATTTGTAATAAGCCACTAGCTTATTTCTGTAGTTTCTGGAGTAATTACGCATGAGGTTGGATGTCGGGAGTATGCATGTGGTGTGGATATCCATGAGTATGCATGTGGTGCGAGTACGCATGAGTATGCATGTGGTGCGAGTACGCATGAGTATGCATGTGGTGCGAGTACGCATGAGTATGAATGTGGTGCGAGTACGCATGAGTATGCATGTGGTGCGAGTACGCATGAGTATGCATGTGGTGCGAGTACGCATGAGTATGCATGTGGTGCGAGTACGCATGAGTATGCATGTGGTGCGAGTACGCATGAGTATGCATGTGGTGCGAGTACGCATGAGTATGCATGTGGTGCGAGTACGCATGAGTATGCATGTGGTGCGAGTACGGATGAGTATGAATGTGGTGCGAGTACGCATGAGTATGCATGTGGTGCGAGTACGCATGAGTATGCATGTGGTGCGAGTACGCATGAGTATGAATGTGGTGCGAGTACGCATGAGTATGCATGTGGTGTGAGTACGCATGAGTATGCATGTGGTGTGAATACCCATGAGTACTTATGTGGTGTGAATACCCATGAGTACGCATGTGGTGTGAGTACGCATGAGCTGGCAGTGGTTTGAGTACGCACACACCTCACCCCTCCTGATATGACAATACTTAAAACTACTTACAATATAGTAATTATTTTGTCAAAACTACTAGTATGTAGTGATGGACATCCAGTAAACTACTTTTTGTACTACATTATTCTATAATCAGGAAAAAAAGAAGTTAAACCCCAAACTTTTATATTCCTAGGACTAGTATAATACATATATGTACTATATTTGGCCTAGAATTACTTGGAGATGGTTAGGTTAGGTCTTATTTATGTTGCAGTTAAGAGTGTCCAGTTTGTACAAATCAATTAAAACGAAAGTCAACTTTCTGGTAGTCCATCACTACACATTGGTACTTCCACCAAATAGTTACTCAAAGTACTTTTATTTTAGGAGGCTACGCATGAGACTGAACAGTTGGTCACAGGTTTCACGGCAAGATGAACTTGTGTTTTAAAATCAACCTCTCCCAGAGATACTGTCGCTACTGGTTGATAGCATAGTCATTACGAAAGTATCGATAGTATTGATGGCAGTGGTTATGACTGTGGTGGAGAGACATGATAGGAGAAACTAGAGCGACACACACACACACACACACACACACACACACACACACACACACACACACACACACACACACACACACACACACACACACACACACACACACACACACACACTTCCCGCCGTACCATGCACCTTCACCCCTCGCGTGCGAGAACGGGCGTCAACCTGTCCTCTTAAAAAGAACGTCGCTTTTGGCCGTTTGTCCGTATGGCCGAATATGGACGTAATTTGAAAATGGACAAAAAATTATAATAAATTTGGGATTTTTTTTTCCAACAACAGTAAGTTAAGGGTCCCCTGATAAGTTAGGTGGGCAGGAAATTCTCATAAAGTTTCAAAACGGTATGAAAAGCGTTAATGGAAAGTTTCCTTTTCTAAGCTTGCCGAGTAAGCCGGACGACTCAAACAGAAAACGGAACAGTACGTTACTTTTATGAGTCGATTTCATTTCAAATTACGTCCAAATGTGGCCATAGTGCGCATACGAGCGAAAAGTGACGCTATTTTTAAGAGGACGGACTGCTACACCACACATTCCTAATCCTAAATAAAAAAAAAATCGAGACGTTCCATCGCGCATAACTAGCCAAGACATTCGCCTGCACTGTGAGTCGTACTCAAAGACACCATGCCCGAGTAACTAAATTACTGGTTAAGGAAGGAAACCGGAGAGGCGAGGGCAGAGCGGGCGGAGGGACGGGGCGGTGTGCGGCGGATGAGAGGGCGCGTCCATCAAGATTTCCACAGAGGCACGCAACCTCCCACACCGCCCGGGATCCTATCATGCTACACATGCCCGTGTTAAATGCATTCATAGCCGCTCCACCGACTGCTTGCACGCGGAATGAAAGTAGGATATCCGGAAGGAGAGATTGGAATTAATGGAAGGAATGAGTGACAGGGAAAGAGAGAATGGAATGGGGGTACATAAACATATGAAGGCTTTTCTGACTATACCGAGGTTAGGCCCTGTCTGCTGTGAACACTAAAACAACTCTAGGCACCGCGATTTTATCTATATACACACAAAATAAGGACATTATTAAATGGGGAGAGGGAGGAAGAGAGGAACTTTCAGAAGGCCTATTGATTCATGTGAGGCAGTACCTTATTTAATGTTTGTTTCTTCCTAGAAGAGGTTTTAAATTCATAGGATTAATTTTGTTATCCTTCTCAGTACACGTTCAAGTTAATGTATTTTATCTTGAGATGATTTCGGGGCTTAGTGTCCCCGCGGCCCGGTCCTCGACCAGGCCTCCACCCCCAGGAAGCAGCCCATAGCAGCTGTCTAACTCCCAGGTACCTATTTACTGCTAGGTAACAGGGGCATCAGGGTGAATAAACCTTTTGCCCCTTTGTCTCTGCCTCCACCGGGGATCGAACCCGGAACCTCAGGACTACGAATTCGAAGGAAACCGCTGTCCACCCAGCTGTCAGGCGCCCCTGGACAGCTATGGACATTCTACAGTACGGTCTTACTGCTAATACTTCAGGAAATAAATCCCAGTACATTTCTTACTTCCCAGCCTTAGTCCGTACATTTAAGTAGTTTGGGGGCATAAAATCCCTAACAATCATAACCAATATTTTTCACATTCAGATTTCGCAATTTCAACACTGTCCAGCTGATATCTGATTACCTCTATCTTTACCCACACGCAAAACCTTCACAATACAACTAGGTAAATACATGTCAGTATTAAACTCTATTTGACAACCTAATGTCTATTTTAATAAAAACCTTTGCCTATGTAGATAGTCTTAGTGATTTTGTGTTTTCCAGATTGTGTATTTCCCGCTCTATTTCCCTACCATCTGCCAATTTTGAAATCTAGCTGTTCAACTGCGTGCCTAAATCGTGTTGATATATATAGACAACAAATGTCCCGGAACAAACCTCCGGGGCACTGCACTTTCAACGGATTCTCACTGTGACTAAACTCCATTTATGCAAATCGATTGTTTCCTTTTAAATAATCATATCATAATCCATCTTAGAATACCTTCGCTCTCCAATACCATTAGCCTCTAACTTTCTAATGAATCATCTTTGACACATATCAAAGGCTTTGCAAACAAAGACAACCCAAGCTGCTTCACAGCCACATTAGGATGATAAACCAGTAAAGAAACAAGTTATGAAATTCAGCATAGGGGAGGAACACATTTGCATAAATTGACAGGGTGTCTGGCTGTGAGGAACTCTGCTATAATCCGAGAAGTCGTCACAAAAGAGTAAGAGTAAGTGTCTGAGCTGATTGAGATGGTGGTAAACCAAGCAACACTGGAGGACTTTTTGAGGGTACCAGACATGAAGTAAGGAGGCACCTTCTGGAGCTGGACACAACTAAGACTGCAAGGCCAGACAGGATCTCCTCATGGATACAGGGAGAGGTAGAGAGATGGCTGAAGAATTAAACTGGTCACTTACTGTGATATATATAAAGATCACTGGAAACAGAACTCGGGACACACAGCCCCGCTCCTGTGCCAGGCAAGTCCACTACGGGCTCACCATAGCCCGTGCTACTTGGAACTTGTTCAGAGTAGCTGAATCTATAATAACAACAGGAGAACTACAAGAAAGTTAGAAGAGAGCTAATATACAAAAAGAAAATAGACAAGAGGCAATAACCTAATTAACTACTAGTGTTCCCTTACATGCATACCATGAAAGGTGATGCAAAATATCAAGTATGGAGGTAAAAAGTAAAAATGTGATGTAAAACGTGTGGAGAGAAAAGCATTTACACAACACTAGCATGAATTTATGCAAATATTGCCTACCGAATTGATAGAATTCTTCGACCGAGCAACAGAGAAGGGAGGTCAGAATGCATATTTTTGGATTGTTATGAAGCCTTCGACACAGTACCCCCTGTTCTGCCCTGAGGGGGTTGGGACTTATGGGACTTAAATCTCCAAAAGAGAACTCTGGCTGTTGCACCAGACTGTTGCTTGCGTACAGGTGGACAACGTCCACAACCACTCCTTGACGGAACAAACAACCGACCTCGGTAGCCACATTCCCGCCGGTCAACCAGCAATGGACACTGGAGTGGTTGTAATTTTCCCAGGAGATTACCCTGTATGCCTCTTGATCTTGGAGAGGGGTTCAGAATCACATACTTAGGGGTACGGCACCAACACCCAATGCAGAATAGAACCAGTGAAGAGCAGAGGTGTTATAGGCACAATGAGAGAACACTGTATAAACATCAGAGGTCCACGGTTGTTCAACATCCTCCCAGTGAGCATAAGAAATATTGCCGGAACAACCGTGGACATCTTCAAGAAAAAACTAGATAGTTTTCTCCAAGGAGTGCCGGACCAACCGGGCTGTGGTGGATATGTGGTCCTGCGGGCCGCTCCAAGCAACAGCCTGGTGGACCAAAACTCTCACAAGTCAAGCCTGGCCTCGGGCCGGACTTGGGGAGTAGAAGAACTCCCAGAACCCCATCAAGCAGGTATCAAGCAAGCAGAACGTAAGGAATAAACTATATCCCAGCATTAAATTTCGCCTTCCGACTGTGGTGGGTATTCCCCCAAACTGGACGGGTCCAAGTGAGGGACATGTCTTGACACGCCCCCGGGAGCGTCCTCCCAGGCCGTGCTGCTGGGGCCTCCGCCCCCTCAGTTGCCTCTTGACCACCATCAAGAGTAGATGTACCGCCTCTCTCCAGCATTTCTTCTGAACTCTTATTTTGACTGTCTTAATAAATTATCTATCCTACATATACACGTGTTCACTATGGTCGCTGGGCACACGATCAAACACTAGTGCTTAACTAACAACTGATTAAACAGGCTTACCGCCGAAATCTCTGACGTGAGGACGCTCACTCACTGGAGCTCAAACATGGCGCTCACACAGGCCGCCCACAAAAATGCTTCAGGACTTCCTCACAAGGCTTCCTCCAGTCCACGACAAGAGTTCACAACGTCGCCTGGCAGGCTCCACAACAGAAACGCCTGCTTGCTTTCTTCCTCTTGAAGGCACAACAATTAGTTCCACCAAGGCGCGACCAACGCTCACTTCCAGGTTGTCTCTAATTTATCAAAATCACAGAGAAATGGTGTACTAAGTCCCCAACAGCCTCCTCACACTTGCACACAACTAGTCTTGACTCCAGCACTAACACAGGGAATTATATTCTTCCTTATTCTGGGAGAATCAGCGAAGTACATCCGCCTCCGACAACAGTTGCGACTCAAGTGAGATCAAGACGTCCTGCTAGCTAGCGTCATGTCACCAAAGTATCGACATTTCATTTCATGTCACTCATTATCAACGCCCATCCTCTGCTAGTATCTTTAAATTATTCACTGCCATTTATCACATATTTAATATACATCTTTCCTCTGACCCCTCAAGCTCAGGTCAGGTAAGTAAAATTCTCTCAGTGGATAGACTCGTTCCTCAGGCTACCTGGGGTCATAACACCCCATATAAGGCTACTCCAGTTGCAGCAACAGGGGAAAAAAGTGTGCTTCATTGAGTAACAAATGGACTAACTAACTGAAGCCACAAAGTAATGGTGAAAGGAGGCTTCCCAGTGCTAGGTTCTCTCTTGTCTAGACCAACACACTAACCACTCCACTGGTAACACTACACTAGAACAATTAACTACTTCACAGTTCGCGGAGATTGCCAACCACGTTTATAAAATTATTAGATACAAATCACATTTATAATATTTCAACTTTCAAAATGATTAAAACTAGCCTATTAATACGTTATGAATTAGAATTAGATAATATGCTTTCTATCACAAATTTGATTATAAACAATTTAGGCTACCAGGCGCTGTAGCGAGATCATCGGTACTTCTTAACATGATAAATAAAACAATACTGATACTGTATATTAAATATATTAATGAAAATATTACTACGAATTATTAAATGCAGCAAATAAAAAGATTAAATCTGGACTCTAGGAGCGGCACACTCCACACCTGAACAATACATTCACCAACATAACTCATAATAACTTGTTCCCCCCCCCCACCCCGACCCCTCCACCCCCCCCCCCCCAACCCCCAACCTCGCTTAAACCACTTCAGTATTTTCGTGTTCTTTTTTTCCTCGTGCAAGCCTAATGCCAGACTCTTCCGGGTTATTAAACATGCAATACTAAGCAGGTACACACTCGCCCAACCTTATTTACTGGCAGCATTATAAACGTTTCACGGTCAGGGCTGTATGCTCCAGTTTTTTGCTCGCTGGCTCCTCTATACTACATCCAACTCCACCGCCACTACCTCAAAATACAATGAAACTCGTACAAAAATAATCAAATACATCCCCCCCCCCCCGTCCTGCCCCACACTCATGAAATTATTTTTCAGTTGCAGTAGTGAACAGATGGAAAGCATTGCTAAGTGAAGTGGAGATTTCAAAATGTTCATGTGAACAAGCCAAAGAGATTTGGAAACTTTAAACACCATTGATAAACTGTTGGAAGGCGGACCAAAGAGCCGAAGCTCAACCTCATCAAGCTCAATAAGGGAAATATACCTCTTACCTGGCCACAATAACTATATTTGCCAAACATGAATTAAAAAGACGCTAAACAGCTTATTGAATGATGCAACAATCATGGACAGACATCACAACGCCTCGGGTGGTAATGTTTGAGGCACTTCCAAACCCTAAAAGCAACAGCACAATCTCTTAGTGGGTCAGCCAGAGACTTAAGGTCCGCGCTGGAATATCTTTGCCAAAACAAGAACAATCCCACAAAGAAAATTCTGCCTGGTAGCAGACTAGTCGTTCACTGGTGTTAACTTCCGCACCGGTCTTTCCTCCACTATGAAAACCTCTGCCCCACCAGAACACCGCCAATAACGTATCATCTCTAGCATGACCTGAATATCGCACAGCTAACGTTCAAGACAATTAAATATCACACTAATGTATAGCACAAAAACCTAACTTGGAAAGATATGATTAGGTGGGAGATCTATCCCTTTCCGTCCCTAGCTCCATCTGAATATTTATCCGTCTATATCTTCCTGTATGTCTGTATGCCTATAGTATGTATCTGAATTCCCATCTGTATGTCTGTCTGAATCTTATTCTCTTTCACTTTGCCAGTCTCAAAATCCATCACCAACAAAAATCCATCTTTGTTCCTAAGCAGTACCGTACTACTGGAACACTGTCAAGTACACTCATTGTAATACAAAAACTGACACCAGCACTAAGCCGTCAAATTCAACAAAAACTAACAAAATCTGTCGAGTTAATATTTACCTCTTCAACTACCGCTAACTCCTCTCCCCCTCCCCCTCCGACATACTTGGGCCAGGAATGCGACAAAACACGGCGAGAATGCAGCCTACTTGGCTACCCATAACTTACCGGCGTCGGGAGGTACGGTCTCTTAAAATTAGAAAGACCTAAACATTTATTCTCGATTCACTTAGGTGTCGAAGCGTGTCTGCTCTCGCTAGCGGGCCGCTACTAGGCTCTATCGGACAATTGGATGGATTATAAAAACACATTGTAATTAATTACGGACAGCAGCACAGCGAGCCTGTGTGCAAACAAAAAGTCTTGTATATGTAAACAAAAAAAAGGTTTAATCAACAACGTAAATAGTTAATGAATAAACAGCACCAGCTGTTTCTTTTCCATGTAGTTGATGCCTCTGCACTATATTGTTCGAACACTTACCTTAATTAGGCTATACCGTGGGAATTGAGTATTTCAGATAGGCCTTTACCATTTGATTGGTGCCGCCGAAGGCGGCTAGTTTATTGTGCACCCCATACTCATCCTGTGAGCGGTAGCGCAAAAACATTACAGAGGGCACAAAACGTCTTTATCAGACCTCATCTTAGATTATTACATAAACAATTTCATCTATCCTACACACCTTATACCAGACAACAAATAAAAGCACTTAACAGGTTACCTGAAGTTGAACAAATTTATAGAGGCAATGTAACTAATATTACGAAGAAATTAATAAAGAAATTAAAAAATTGAAACAGTTCCAAAGTCCCGGCGAATTATTTTATAGTGGATTACGAACGTGGTCACAATTTTTAAATGATTGAGATAGATCACTGGTATCTGACCATCGTCCAAATATTTTACTATCAACTGTGGGAAAATTACCTGAAACTTTAATCTCATCGTGCATTAACAAATTACTCGCAACATAACCATATGAAAGAATGATAAAAGTCTGACAAAATCACAATCATTTTCAAACATGCCTAAAGCAGTAGTGGTAAAGATAACGATATACTGTATACTTAGACATTAGTAAGACTTGAGTTATTATACTGTTCCACACATGAGACTAATAAGTTAGAGGGCTATGGTAGTGGAAGGGGCCCCTTATTCTGGAATAGAGCATGGTTTTATCAGTGACCTCTTACGCTGGATAAGGGCATAGTTGTGAAAGAGGTAAGTGGTCCCTTCCACAACCCTTACTCTGGATCATGTTACGAGAGTTACGAGAACTTTCAAATCCAGGGATTCCATCACAATGGTTGTACTATTCAAATCACTTGTACTCTTCCGTCTTGAATAATGCTCAGTATTCACTTCCCCCTTCAGAGCAGGAGAGATTGCTGAAATAGAGGGAATACAGAGAACATATACGGCACGCATAGACGCGATAAAGCACCTAAATTATTGGGATCGTCTCAAAGCTCTCCAAATGTACTCACTAGAAAGAAGACGAGAGAGATATCAAATAATATACCCGAGGAAAATACTGGAGGGCCAGGTCCTAAATCTACACAGTAAAATAACAACTTACTGGAGGGAACGATATGGAAAAAAATGCAGAATAGAACCAGTGAAAAGCAGGTGCCATAGGCACAATCAGAGAACACTGTATAAACATCAGAGGTCCGCGGTTGTCCAACACCCTCCCAGCGAGTATAAGACATATTGCCGGAACAGCTATGGACATCTTAAAGAGAAAACTAGATAGTTTTCTTCTTGAAGTGCCGGATCAACCGGGCTGTGGTGGATATGTGGGCCTAAGGGCCGCTCCAAGTAACAGCCTGGTGGACCAAACTCTCACAAGTCAGGACGGGCTTGGGAAGCAGATATCAGGGGGGAATGCTTTTCGAGGTTCACTCACATGTAGTGAGGTCAAGACCGGAGAACAGTCCTAAGTTGAGTTCCCTGGGGCTTTGTCCTGGTACCTTCAATGTTCTCTAAATACATAAACGATCATAATTTAAACTGACTTGAAATTAGCAGCTACAGTTTAATGTTAACAAATGTAGGGTTTTGCGACCATCCAGAGAAAACAGATGTACCAGATATCACCTTAAGAGCGAATTTGTTCAATCAAATTGTGAAAAGGATTTTGAGGTCATGATTAATAGGGATTGAACCCAAGACGATGCATAAATATTTAAAATGGGGCTAATTGAGTTGTAACATTCATATATAGAAGCACTAGAAAGAGTTCCCGGCATTGCTTGGGTGACAGGCGCCACATCTTCGCTTTATACTATCTTCATCACTGTAAACATCTTCATTACTGTACCCTTTTTCCCTACACACTACCTTCCTCACTAACCCTCTTAACTACAAACTCTCCCTCCCCTTCACCACCTTCCTTACCCTGCACCACCTTCCTTACCTTTCACTAATATCCCTCTCCTTCGCCGCTATCCTTACCCATCGCCACCTTCCCTACAACCCTCCGTGTTCCTTACCTTCCGTCGTTTTCTCTTCCGATCACCACGTTCCCTATTATTCACCACCATCCCTATCGTTCACTAACAACACTACTCTTTACCACTTTTATACTCTACGACTTTCCCTTCTTTCTTTAAATCTTAGTGAGGATGGAGTCTTATTTATCGAGATGGGAAATTAGTATGATTTGCCTTTTAAAGCAAAGGAGGGAAACATGAGCTCGACCACGACCTTCCCCAAATAAAGATCAATCACCCGGCAAAGTTTGGTGAGGTTACCCCAAAGTGCCCCAACTTCGAACACTTTTAAAGATATTGATTAGAAAAAAAATTAATGTTATCACATTAATTTTAAAAATTAATGTTATCACATTAATTTTAATAGTTATCACACTTCATCCTGACGGAGGCCCCACTTGGATTCAGCACAGTTTATCGCAACGCAGTATAGAATTGAAGTTTAAAATAATCTCGAAGAATCATTCTCATAATATGGTGAAGACGCAGCCATTCGAAGATGGCTTGCTATCTAGGTAGACAAGTCTGTAAAAGTGTACGGTTCTTGCCACATGTGTTAGCAATTACCTGGTAACTGAGCTTACTAGGCTTACTAGGTTACTAGCCTATAGTTATATTATAAACGGTTTTGTTCGGAATTACCATCCAACAGTTGGCTTTAAAATAATGACCTATATCGGACCGGTATACCAACATATATGAAACCTGCAGATTCAAGATAAAAATAATAACAGAAGTCGAGGTTCGTTAAAGGAATCTCTCAGGGTATACACCCATTCTTGGTTAGTCTACACAACAACATCACTAACATTATAAACATTGACTGAACAAAATTAAGTCCATTGGGAATGAGGAGTGCCGCTCGTGGCCGAAGCTGCTGCTGTGAGAGCCGGAATGCCCAAGAATAACAGGAAGTTATGTGGAGTTTTATGAGGGCTGGATTGTCGTGTTTGGCTCAAGAGGATGTTGTCAACATACCACAGCACCGCTCTTAAGGATACCACCTAGATATTTAGCCAAGTGAATGGTCCATTTGTTGTAATACAACGGCCTAATATTTTTTAGGTGAAGCTATGTATGTCCGTAGTTATTTAAGCAATCCAAAACAAACACAAGAGACAATAACAGCAAAACTATTCCCCCCATAACGAGTGCGCTGTGTATGGAACACATCGTGTAGAATTACTGACACGCCAAATTTGATTATGATTATGTAAAAGATCAGAATTTTTATTACAACCAATTTTGAGGCTCGGGTTATTATGTAAGCCATATAGGCAAAGAGCACAATAAGTTTATTTGTTGTAAATAATAATATATTTGTAAATCATACACTTTAATTATATTAAAATTGAGACCAAAGTTACTAAACTAGCATACATAATTCCAGCATTATACTAATCAGCTACAACAATCAATCACGTAAGTACGGAAACAATAAAGGAGTGAAGAACCAGTAACAGCAGTTCATTGACAGTGGAGAGGCCGCACCAAAGGGACGAAGCCTAACCCCCAGAAAACACAATTGGGCGAGTACAGCTTGCAACTAAGAAAGATATCCATAAGCGAGGGAGACTGGGAGCACAACAGTAGAAACAAAATTCAAATATTGTGACCGACTAAATTAAAATTCCCTTAAACCAATATTTCAGCCTTTAGTTGAAGACTGGGATAATCAATTACTGAATTTAAAGAACCACCTACAGTATAAAATTAATCTGTCACTGCAGATGTATCCAAAGATGTTTCAGAATGTTGACCCCGACTCTAATAATACAATTCCCAAGGATGAACGAAATTGACAATATAAAGAGAATTGCTTAAATAAAAGTGTTGTAATTTTAAAATACGGAAAACCATATAGACAGAGTAATAGGCTACGAGTCTGGTGAGCGGGGAAACTAGCCTAATATCTCAGCGGGCAAATCATGCTCAGGTAATGTTTAATCAACGTAGGATCAACATTAACGCTATTTCATTGTTACATTAATGTGGTTTGCCCAGCTTTACCCGGGAGAGAATGGACTTCTGATGTCCCTGGCTATCACCTGAGATAGGTTAGGTTAAATACAATACATCCTCATTAAATATTCGGCAGAGGATGTTATCAATCTAGGTCTTCGTTCTGATAGCCAACTTAGTCTAACCTGCATTTTTAAGACGATATACTCAAATGTTTGTTTGACTTTTTAGGCTAGAACTATGTGCTGAATGAACACAACTATAGATGATGAATAGGTGGCATAGTGGATGATGTAGGAGCCACTCGGCGAGTCAGGCTAAGGGAAGCGCTGGATGGGTGACTGTGCAAACAATCTTGCCCATGAATTTGGGGACCTAAACAAGCCTATAACCTTCTTGTACTCAAGAGAACACCATGTCATATAGTTGATTCCCGAGGAAACTAATCCTTGTGATTCCTTGCAAAATAAGTTAGGAATTTCTAAGAGAAGTTCCGGATCAGCCGGGCTGTGGTGGGTATGTAGGCCTGGGGGCCGCTCCAAGCAACAGCCTGGTGGACCAGACTCTCAAGTCGAGCCTGGCCTCGGGCCGGGCTTGGGGAGTAGAAGAACTCCCAGAACCCCATCAACCAGGAATATGGCTGTATTTAGTTGCAAGCCTTTGAAGAAAATACGGCAATTAAGAAATACGTCACTTAGGCTTAGCCCAACTCAGTAGAGTACATGACAAGTGCAAGCAGGCAGGCCAGACTCAACCAGTACTATGATGATGCTAAACTGAAAGAACATAAATCAATTGCTAGACAGACAGGTAAAGCATATAAGAGCCTTAGAACTCCTCAAATGTTAAAACTGCTTCAGGCCGCGCTTGCAGCGGCAAGGGAGAGAATGACTGAACTGAGACAAAATGAATGGGAAGGTTTTGTTAGTGGACTTAACCTGCATACTCCCCTGGGCAAAGCCTGGAAAGGCATAAACAAAATTATTGGTAAAAATAGTAGACAAGTTTCACACCCAAACCCGCTACAGAAAGCCAATCAGTTAATTACAAAATGGGCTCAGGTTTCCAGCCTTGGAATGTTACCAGCTAGCACTAGGGAGAAATTGCAGGCGAGCTCCACAGACAGAAATGTTCTCATAAATTTCATGTTGAGCAAGCAACATGATGAATGTGATGTTCCATATACAGATTATGAATTGGATGCAACCTTCCCAGGGGCAGTAGCACTGCTCCTGGTGAGGACGGTATCACCTATGATATTCTAAGACTCCTACATCGTGTACCCGGTAACCCATTATTAGAATTGTTTAATGCCAGCTATGTCACTGGGCAGTTGCCTGTATCATGGACCACCAGTCTTACGGTACCTGTACCAAAGCCTGGCCAACCTGATGCTTTCCGTCCCATCTCACTGACCAATTGCATGTGCAAAACCTTTGAGAGAATGGTGCTTAATAGATTATTGTATAGAGTTAAAGAGCACATGTCACCTGATATCAATGGTTTCACACATGGTAAAAGTGTACACAACTGTATCACAACCTTTCTTACTGTTCATGGAGATAAAAGGCACAAGTACACAACATTTCTTGATTTAAAAAATGCCTTTGATATTGCTAATAGGGAAGTGATTATGTATGAATTAGCGAGAATGCATATAGGTGGACAATTATTACAATGGATACGAGGCTAACTTACTAATCGGAAGTCCTCTGCACTGTTCCAAGGCTACAAGAGTGAAACTAAATTAATGCAACTAGGCACCCCACAAGGAGGCGTACTCAGTCCTACCTTGTTTAATGTTCTAATTAATGCCTTACTAAAATTAATCCCAACTAGTCCGGCAAACATCACTATCAGCTATGCAGATGACATCCTTGTACACACTAAAATCCACCGCGAAATGCAAACAGTCTTAAATTGTATACATACAGCTTGTGAGAGCCTTGGTCTTGTAATCAACGCTGCTAAAACTAAGGTATTTAACAGACAAATTGGCAACCGCATAAGTGGACCACGAAAACTTTAGATAACATACCAACAGACTATGTCTCTTCTTTCAAATACCTTGGTGTCTCCGTCCCTTGTACCTCAACTGCAGTCAATAAGTTACATCAACAATGTAGAGACAGACTCAAGGCTCTCAGAACTGTAGTGGGGTACAGCCCTAAGTACGGAGTTAATATTAGAATAGCAAAAATTACGTATTTAGCATATATAAGGTCTCTGATAGACTATCATGCACCAGCGTCCTGCAAAATGGCAAAAGTATTGATAGACTGGAAAAATGCAAAATGAAGCACTCAGAATTATACTTGGCTGTCCTATAACTATTAAAGTTTTCAACATGCGGAAAGAATTAAATATACTTAGCATTCGAAACAGAATATTTGAAATTAATCTTATGATGGGACTAAAGCTTCTGCGTGATAACAAAAACAACATTGTCAGTTGAACTGTTAGAACACATACGAAATGGAACCAGCTAGTCTAAATGGATTCAAAGAACAGCCACTCATATTAAAATGATGGGATTGCACGATGTATACACAGATGTGTATGTATACACTAATCATAAACAACCCTCATGCTCAGCTTGCTGCTAAATTAAGCACCATAGAACACATTCACAATATACAAGCTGAAAACAACATAGCACAGACCATATACACTGACGGATCACTCAATACAGCTACAGGGAGGGCAGGAAGTGCTGTTATTGCTCATCAGCCCGATGGCAGCACAATTCAAAGGAATATCCGAATTAGTAACTGGGCGTCCACAATGCAAGCCGAGTTGGTAGCAATACTGGTAGCACTCGAAATTATTGACAACACTGAAGTAGACAGCTTAATTATTTCCAACTCCCTTTCCTCACTACGAGCAATAAACAGTTTACAATCAAGTAATAACGTGCTTGTCTTGGAAGCTAGACGTAGATATATAAGATGACTTAGCAAGAGGGTAAATATAAAAATGTTGTGGATTCCTTCTCACATTGGCATGCAGGAACATGACAAAGTTGACGCCTTGCTAAGGCTGCAGTAAATAAAGAAAGTATTGAACGGAATCTTGAGTTATCAAATAGGTCCCATAAAAGTGTCATTAGACGAGAACTCCTGGATGGATTTGAAGAAAGTAGAACTGTGCAAACTGGAAATAGCAGGTCCATTGTTCATCACAATGAAATGTGTTAAGTAAAACATGTGTATGGGGCAAGTAACAAAGTAAGTGGACTAACAGATGTTGTCACAGCTCGTATAAGACTTGGCTACAAGTATCTCTGGCAGTTCGGCTTGTATAGGGATCTAAATGAAGTAAAGTGTAAAGTGTGTGGACAAAGCCAGGGGCACACTCGAACACTATATCTTGGATTGTAGTAAAATTGAGCCTTTTAGAGATGAATCTAAGCTCACTTTGTATGATATGGCAACCTACCTTATTACCATGGATAAATTACCTGAAATCCTTGCACTGTATCCATATTTCGCTTCCAGTAGATGAACGACATATGAGATTAAGAAACAAGTAGTGTATTGTGAGGACTAATAATAAACAGAAGCTCCCCTATGACTCTGTAATATCCCCATTGGTCAAACTATTATGTATTAGCGATAAGACCTGCCATTAATGTATGATGACTTACTGTAAATATATAGCTCTTGAAATAACACTTTCTCTGTAACTAGCTGACATTGTAACTATAAGGTGTGAAGGATAGATGAAATTGTTTATGTAATAATCTAAGATGAGGTCTGATAAAGACCTTTTGTGCCCTCTGTAATGCTTTTTGCGCTACCGCTCACAGGATGAGTATGGGGTGCACAATAAATTAGCCGCCTCCGCCGGCAACAATCAAATCAAGGCAGGCCAAGCAGGAAGGCCAGGCAGACAGGAAGGCCAGGCAGGCAGGCACGCCTGGCAGGCAGGAAGGCCAGGCAGGCAGGCACGCCTGGCAGGCAGGAAGGCCAGGCAGGCAGGCACGCCTGGCAGGCAGGCACGCCTGGCAGGCAGGCAGGCACGCCTGGCAGGCAGGCAGGCAGGCACGCCTGGCAGGCAGGCAGGCAGGCACGCCTGGCAGGCAGGCAGGCAGGCACGCCTGGCAGGCAGGCAGGCAGGCACGCCTGGCAGGCAGGCAGGCAGGCAGGCACGCCTGGCAGGCAGGCACGCCTGGCAGGCAGGCACGCCTGGCAGGCAGGCAGGCACGCCTGGCAGGCAGGCAGGCAGGCAGGCACGCCTGGCAGGCAGGCAGGCAGGCAGGCACGCCTGGCAGGCAGGCAGGCAGGCACGCCTGGCAGGCAGGCAGGCACGCCTGGCAGGCAGGCACGCCTGGCAGGCAGGCAGGCACGCCAGGCAGGCAGGCACGCCTGGCAGGCAGGCAGGCACGCCTGGCAGGCAGGCAGGCACGCCTGGCAGGCAGGCAGGCACGCCTGGCAGGCAGGCAGGCAGGCACGCCTGGCAGGCAGGCACGCCTGGCAGGCAGGCACGCCTGGCAGGCAAGCACGCCTGGCAGGCAGGCAAGCACGCCTGGCAGGCAGGCACGCCTGGCAGGCAAGCACGCAGGCCTGGCAGGCAGCGTGCGTGCGGTGTTTAGCTAGCAGAAGGAAACGCAATGTGTGTTGTGAAAGCTGAGGTGGGCAGTGAGTGCTCCCCGCGCAGAGCAGCACAAATGCCATGCCATTCTAGAGTGAGTCATGAAGGCTTTTTATGCTGGCACATAATACACCGCTCGTAATGTTCACGGTCATCATTGTTCATTACCAGCTTGCTAAAATATTAAATATTTCTAGAGTATTTGGGTGAAACCCGTCCCGTAATTAGCATGATTTTTACTGCTTCCCGCACACTCTAAACACCAAGCGAACATACATAGTCTATAAGAGTAACCACACCTCAAATCTCCTCCCCATACACACTGCCCCTCCCCCAAACTTTCCTCTCTTCCCCACAAATACACAATGCCCCCCTCCAAATCATCTTCCCCCCACCCCCCCAACACACTGCTCCTCAAACCTTTCTTTCCACACACACACTACCCCCCATACCTCCCTCCCTCCACCCCCACACACACTGCCTCCAAAACAATCTCATGCCCCCCCACACACACACTGCCTCCAAAACAATCTCATGCCCCCCCACACACACACTGCCTCCAAAACAATCTCATGCCCCCCCCCACACACACACTGCCTCCAAAACAATCTCATGCCCCCCCACACACACACTGCCTCCAAAACAATCTCATGCCCCCCCCCCCCCACACAAACACACACACACAATGACCTCACAGCAAGGTTAACCAGGGCGATGACGTCATAAGGTAGAGAGCATTTCACACTGACAAGTTTCCTGCTGTTCACTTATCTCTAACCCCGTTAACTACAACCGCCCCGTACTGGACCCCATTATCAAGGTCGCGCGCAAACTCCATACTCCATACGAGGCAAAACAGTTTCTTTTAAAAGGAGTTCCTACATTTGTAAATAGATAAAAATGCCAGTATTAACAAACCTTTACATTTTCACTGCTTGGTAAAAAAAGTCTTGGATCAAATGTCTCTGTAGCCTACCTCAACAAGACTGATAAATCCCAATGTGTGCAAGTCTTGTCTTGCGATTGGACACACGCGTCTTATTTACGAAGACACCATTGATGAAAGGAATTTCGTCAAACCGACAAAAGAACGATAAAGATAAGTTCTTAAAGTTCTTAAACCGTAAGAACAAACTGCCAATAAATAACGGTGAACAGCGGCCGGTTGGCAGCCTGGCTCATGACCAACATTATGGCAACACCGCACATGGTCAGCTGACGGAGACGTGGCACCGCTGTATTGCATTGCCAAGAGTTGGTATCATCGCCGACTCCTGCAAATTGCAACACAAGGGAGAGGTGGGAAGGGAGAGGTGGGGAAGGGAGAAGTGGGAAGGGAGGGTAGTGGAACACTGGCCAGCCCGCATGGCCCGCGAAATTCACACGCAATAAATTTAAATTAAAGAATTCAGTTGCCCACAATATAATTTCAGCCCCAACTAACGACTATGTTGATTTTTGAGCGTTTGTGTCGCGGGGGGCAGGCTCAGGAACGGCCTTTTGTTTGCTTGTTATATTTAAATGTAACAATTCAGTAGCACTGTCGTAGTTAAATTCATGTTTTATTTGTCCAATGTAATCTACATATTTCAAGAGAACGGCTTAACACACAAGGCTATCGCATCTCTTTATAACTCGCTTTCTTTATTTTGTTAATTAATACATTTAACCTCTTATTCTAACATTGTTATATTCATGCTAATGATCACTTAATAACACACACTACAAAATGTGAGCAACATTTGATGCACAAATTTCATAATACTTAAACTTTTTAAAATCCCATTTCCTGGGCTATTTTTTGTTTTATGTACAAGCAGTCACTAATCCTGTGATAGGCGGGATTATTATTATCTTTCTGTCATACAACATCTCTACCAGGCACATACACACGCGCACACCTCTCTCCCTCTCTCCCTTCTCTCTCTCTCTCTCCCTTCTCTCTCCCTCTCTCTCCCTTCTCTCTCTCTCTCTCCCTTCTCTCACTCTCTCTCCCTTCTCTCTCTCTCTCTCCCTTCTCTCTCTCTCCCTTCTCTCTCTCTCTCTCTCTCTCCCTTCTCTCTCTCTCTCCCTTCTCTCTCTCTCTCCCTTCTCTCTCTCTCTCCCTTCTCTCTCTCTCCCCCTTCTCTCTCTCTCCCTCTCTCCCCCTCTCTCCCTTCTCTCTCTCATCTCTCCCTTTTCTCTCTCTCTCCCTCTCCCCTTCTCTCTCTCCCTCAGCCTTATCTCCAACAACGAAGGACGTGAATATTTCATTTTCTATTTTGGAGAGAAGTATGAATGCAATTCAACGAGCGGTAAGGATGGGGGTCCGGGACTGTGAGGGGGGGGCCTGTCTCCCATCCCCCCCCCTTCTCCCCCACACCTCCCAAATCCAAAATACCGCCCTTTGATCCAACCGGAAACCCGGAGCGCTGATCCTGATAAAACTTCGGTGGGTGGAGGGATTTCATTAAGCATTCCTTGCACTCAAATACGGCACAAATAATACAAACACGATCACCTTCTCTTTCCTCTCATTCCCTCGGGCGTTCCTTCAGTCTCTCCAAGTTTATTTTCTCCCACTCTTTATGGTAATGTTTTGACGTTCGTTCTTTTCAGTCTGTTAAGAATATCACTCCTCCACACCGTATCGCGTAACTTGTTCCCTTCCGCATTTTCAATTCATGTCTTCTACTTGTACAATTTGGATATAGGTTTCTCTCTAACCCCTATTCCCATCTAGTGTCTCATCTAACCTTCCCTCCTATCCGCTTTCACTGAACCGTCACTCCTATCCTTTCTCACCTAACCTTTGCGCACGTGTCTTTCCGGTACGTGAGGTCTCTGACTACTCTTGTGTTGTCAATGACATCGCCCCTTTGTTATTGATGTATCAGTCGAATATCCCCTCTGTTATTGATGTATCAGTCGAATATCCTTTTTGTTACTGATGTATCAGTCGAATATCCTTTTTGTTACTGATGTATCAGTCGAATATCCTTTTTGTTACTGATGTATCAGTCGAATATCCTTTTTTGTTACTGATGTATCAGTCGAATATCCTTTTTGTTACTGATGTATCAGTCGAATATCCTTTTTGTTACTGATGTATCAGTCGAATATCCTTTTTGTTACTGATGTATCAGTCGAATATCCTTTCTGTTATTGATGTATCAGTCGAATATCCTTTCTGTTATTGATGTATCAGTCGAATATCCTTTCTGTTATTGATGTATCAGTCGAATATCCTTTCTGTTATTGATGTATCAGTCGAATATCCTTTCTGTTATTGATGTATCAGTCGAATATCCTTTCTGTTATTGACGTGTCAGTAGTCTCTCCCCCTGATATTGACGTGTCAGTAGTCTCTCCTCTTGATATTGACGTGTCAGTAGAGTCTTCCCCTGATATTGACGTGTCAGTAGAGTCTCCCCCTGATATTGACGTGTCAGTAGAGTCTTCCCCTGATATTGACGTGTCAGTAGAGTCTTCCCCTGATATTGACGTGTCAGTAGTCTCTCCTGATATTGACGTGTCAGTAGTCTCTCCCCCTGATATTGACGTGTCAGTAGTCTCTCCCCCTGATATTGACGTGTCAGTAGTCTCTCCCCCTGATATTGACGTGTCAGTAGAGTCTTCCCCTGATATTGACGTGTCAGTAGTCTCTCCTCCTGATATTGACGTGTCAGTAGAGTCTCTCCCTGATATTGACGTGTCAGTAGAGTCTCCCCCTGATATTGACGTGTCAGTAGAGTCTCTCCCTGATATTGACATATCAACGAGTCTCCTGTTATTGGCGTTTCAGTGAAGTCTCGTCCTGTTATTGACGTGTTGCCGTGGATCAACTGTTCCATCTCAATTTTCTCCACTCCGCCGCCGCCTCTTCTGATTTTCCTCGTCATCGCCCGCTGTGACTATCATCTTCACTCTTCACTTATTCACCACCAACCATCCCTCGCCTCCATCTTCTCTATTTTCCGTCCTACTTCCCTATCCCCTAGTCTACCTAATCATTTTCACAGCCTACCCCTCCCACCTTTCCCTCAACACACCGTTATTATTATTATTATTATTTGGTTATTGTGAAATTTATGTAAGGAATTTATACCGTCTTTCGCTCTCTCCTGAAAACCCCCTGAGTGCTTTGTCAAGGTCTAAGTGTGTGATTGGAACGAGACTTACATCTCAACGTCTTAACACTGAGATTAGACGTGGAGATGTAAGTCTCGTCCTAATCACACACTCAGACCTTGACAAATCACTCACGAGAGTGCGAAAGACTTGGGGTAAATTCCTTACATAAATAATGAGCAGGTTTCTACATTATACCCCCATCAGTGTAAAACAAATGTATAACAGAAACTATGAGATGTATAACATTAGAAGCTATTGACAGTTATCTTCAAAATCTCAAACCAACTGAATCCTGTGCCTTTACTGATGGCTCTGTGCAGTTAGGTACTGGCAGAACAGGTTGTGCATGTGTAGTGTATAAAGGGAATGAAATGATCATGACTAGTACACAGAGGTTGAACAACTGGGCAATCACGACATAGACTGAGCTATTGGGCATTTATCTAGCCACTGAATACCTTAAGCTCAATGGTGGTGGAGTGATATTCTGTGACTCTAAAAGTGCTCTGCAGTTCTTAAATAACCCATCACAATGTATGTCTGAAGTAGCTTGTAATATTAAATGGAATGTAATTTTTGCCAATGATAATAACTCTTGTATAAAATTTGTATGGATCCCATCCCATGTTGGAGTTGGAAAACATGACTTTGTAAATCGATTGGCCAATGAGGCTTGCAGGAAAGAAAACACCGATTATGACTTTGGACTATCTAATGCAATTATTAGAAACATACAAATTAAAGAAATTAATTCAGGTTTAGAAGAACTAAGAAATGGTCAGAGACCTGAAAGCTGCAGTATTAAAAGCTATGAGAAGTTTTGTAATAATAGGTATTTGTATGGTCAGCACAGTAACCGGACCAGGCAATGTGATGTAGTCAATACGCGAATTCACCTTAGCAATAGGCCCATCTGGCAGGTTAGTGAGGCTGAGCCACTACCAGAATATTCAGATTGTAAACTCTGTGACAAACCTTTAAGGCATTCACTAGAACACTATATTGTTGAATGTGAAACCGTAAAAGATTTTAGACCTCCTGGCCTCTTGTACCAACTGTGTAACTATTTCATTGAATCTGGTGTACTGGACGACATCCTAACAATTTATCCAAAATTTGCTTGTCCATTTTAAAGACTGTGTGGCAGTGACCAGTAGAAAGTTGTTTTTACATATTCGTACATTAAAAAATTGATTGTAACCATGATATATATGTGCTTCAGCCTACAGTTTAGACCTATTGTCTTGTGTATGACCCTCTGTCCTGCGTGACAGTGAATACCAGCATTATCCTCACTGTAATCAGACTTAATTGAAATCCTAAGATTAGGCAAAATTGTAATTAAATTTTGTCAATAACGATGTTAATAATATAACAAATTTCACAATACACAGGTGTGGGTTTATATCGTAAGTTATTGTGTCTGTGAGAATACATTACCATAACTAATTATTATTAATGAGGAAATGTGTGGTGTGTATTACAGTATTATTATTACACAAAGAAATGGCACCAACATGATGTATAACTTGACACACCAAGTTAATGTGATTTATTTGTGCATCTGAAAGGAAGCGTTGCGGATACAACTCCTATACAACGCCCGAGTGTATGCCGGGTAATGCGTGAAACACTGACATGGTTCCAGTGGAACCTCAGGACTCCCTGGAGGATTCAGCTGAATTCCAGGTTGCATTACCTAACAGGTAATCAACCATATTAGGTAAATCATCTACTAATCATTAGATAATCAACACATCTATGAAGCTTTTCAAGGTAAACTAAAATATTCTCAATCAATTACTATGTCACATATGCACTTATTAAATAAGCCAATATTGACTATAAGCAAGTGCGAGAACGGGTTGCATATTGTGGCCAAGCGGTTTAGGGCGTGTGCTTGGGAACGCACCATGTTAGTTATATCAGGAGTAATATTGCTGAAGGTTTTTGGCGCCGCATTTTGGGCGGGAAAAAAGCCTAAATCTCTGAATGTTCTCATCTGAGCTTCATGAAATATTCAGAAAAAAATGCTTAAAAGTTGCTACAAATGAATAGTAATTATTATTGTTAAACGTGATTTTTGTTAGTTATTTAATATTTGCATAGAATTCACTTGTGGAAAAGGGACGGGGATGGGGGCAGAGTTGTTTTAAAGGTACATCTAACATAATAACAGAGATGATTAAAAATATTCATTATATTTGGAATGCCATGAAAAACATGGGGGAGGGGACTGACTTGAACAACACAATCACCCCCTCCCCACGTCCTCTCCTTATCTTGCGTGGATTTCGGGGCTCAACGTCTCCTGGTTGCTAGACTGGTCAACCAGGCTGTTAGACGCGGCTGCTCGCAGCCTGACGTATGAATCACAGCCTTTTTGATCAGGTAACCTTTGGATGTGTTTATCGAGTTTTCTCTTGAACACTGTGAGGGGTCGGGCAGTTATGCCCCATATGTGTAGCGGAAGCGTGTTGAACAGTCTCGGGCCTCTGATGTTGATAGTTCTCTCTCAGAATACCTATTGCACCTTTGCTCTTCAACGGGGGTATTCTGCACATCCTGCCATGCCTTCTGATTTCATGTGATGTTATTTCTGTGTGCAGGTTTGGGATCAGCCCCTCTACTATTTTACACGTGTAAATTATTAAGTATCTCTCCCGCCTGCGCTCAAGAGAATACAGATTTAGGCTCTTTAGTCGGTCCCAGTAGTTCAGATGTTTAACCGAGTGGATTCTAGCAGTAAAGGATATCTGCACGCTCTCCAGGTCAGCAATTTCTCCCGCTTCGAAAGGGGCTGTCATTGTGCAACATTATTCCACTCTAGAGAACACTAGCGTCTTGAAATTATTGTTTTAGATTCAGCTACTCGGAACCCGAAGTTCCAAGTAGCACGAGCTATGGTGAGCCCGTAATGAACTTCCCTGGCACAGGAGCGGGGCTGAAACTGACAGCCTGTGATAGCAGCGGCAGCGTCTTGAGAAGTATCATCATTGGTATAGCATATCTTGTTTGAAAGGCTCGTCCTCTTAGCCTCAACTCTCCCCCGGCTGCCTACTGTGTTGTCATCCTCCCCCTGTGACAACTCATCCCCTCCCTTGCGTCATGATTTACCCCTTCCCCCCCCCCCCCCGAAATAACTATGTATACCCCACCTCCGTCAGTATTAGGATTTCCCCCTATGAACACTCAATTGCTCCTCCCTCACCAGCATTGTTTTGTTCCTTTAAGAGTGATCAATCACTCCACTCCACTCGCGAGTAATCAACCCCCCTCCCATGCGAGTAATCAGCCCGTCAACCTACACGAGTAATTAACCCCCCCCCCCCCCCTCTCCCCGAGCGAGTATTCATCCTTCCTCCCCCCCCCCCCCCCACCAACTCTACCATTACCCCATGTCACAACTCGCCCGCCCCGGCACCAGCCTTTTTAATCCTTAAGTCGATTACTTATAAAATGCCACAAAAAATATGACGTAACATTGGTCCAGTCTGGGATTTAAAAACCAGGGAATCTCATTGAAATTCCCAGCGGGGGCCGAGCCGAATCGCGGTGAAAATACGAAATGGACCGCTTTCAACTCCGCCCCGACGTGGCGTGTAAAATGAATTAAAAAGTTTCCCTTCCAAGTCGAGTCAAAAGTATCTGAAAACTCGGGTGCGTTTCCCCTCACCCCTCCCTACGTTGACCGATGGGGAAGGGAAAAGGGGGTGTAGGGGAAGTGGTGGTAAGAGAAGGGGGTGTACAGGGGGAAGGGGGGAGGTGGGTGTAGGGGGGAAGGGGGTGTAGGGGGAAGGGGGTGTAGGGGGGAAGGGGGTGTAGGGGGTAGGGGGGTGTAGGGGGTAGGGGGGTGTAGGGGGTAGGGGGGTGTAGGGGGTAGGGGGGTGTAGGGGGTAGGGGGGTGTAGGGGGAGGAGGGGTGTAGGGGGAGGGGGTGTAGGGGGAGGGGGGGGGTGTAGGGGGAGGGGGGGGTGTAGGGTGTGTGGGAGGAGTAGGGGGACGGGGGGAGGGGGGTGTAGGGGGAGGGGGGTGTAGGGGGAGGGGGGTTGTAGGGGGAGGGGGGGTGTAGGGGGAGGGGGGGTTGTAGGGGGAGGGGGGTGTAGGGGAGGGGGGATGTAGGGGGAGGGGGGGTGTAGGGGGAGGGGGGGTGTAGGGGGAGGGGGGGTGTAGGGGGAGGTGGGGTGTAGGGGGAGGTGGGGTGTAGGGGGAGGTGGGGTGTAGGGGGAGGTGGGGTGTAGGGGGAGGTGGGGTGTAGGGGGGAGGGGGTGTAGGGGGAGCGGGGTGTAGGGGGGAGGGGGGTGTAGGGGGGAGGGGGGTGTAGGGGGGAGGGGGGTGTAGGGGGGAGGGGGGTGTAGGGGGGAGGGGGGTGTAGGGGGGAGGGGGGTGTAGGGGGGAGGGGGGTGTAGGGGGGAGGGGGGTGTAGGGGGAGGGGGTGTAGGGGGAGGGGGGTGTAGGGGGAGGGGGTGTAGGGGGGAGGGGGGTGTAGGGGGGAGGGGTGTGTAGGGGGGAGGGGTGTGTAGGGGGGAGGGGTGTGTAGGGGGGAGGGGTGTGTAGGGGGGAGGGGGTGTAGGGGGGAGGGGGTGTAGGGGGGAGGGGGGTGTAGGGGGGAGGGGGGTGTAGGGGGGAGGGGGGTGTAGGGGGGAGGGGAGGTGTAGGGGGGAGGGGAGGTGTAGGGGGGAGGGGAGGTGTAGGGGGGAGGGGAGGTGTAGGGGGGAGGGGAGGTGTAGGGGGGAGGGGGTGTAGGGGGGAGGGGGTGTAGGGGGAGGGGGGTGTTGGGGGGAGGGGGGTGTAGGGGGGAGGGGGGTGTAGGGGGGAGGGGGGGTGTAGGGGGGAGGGGAGGTGTAGGGGGGAGGGGGTGTAGGGGGAGGGGGGTGTTGGGGGGAGGGGGGTGTAGGGGGAGGGGGGTGTTGGGGGGAGGGGGGTGTAGGGGGGAGGGGGGTGTAGGGGGGAGGGGAGGTATAGGGGGGAGGGGAGGTGTAGGGGGGAGGGGTGTAGGGGGAGGGGTGTAGGGGGGAGGGGGGTGTAGGGGGGAGGGGGGTGTAGGGGGAGGGGTGTAGGAGGGAGGGGGGTGTAGCAGGGAGGGGGGTGTAGGGGGGAGGGGGGTGTTGGGGGGAGGGGGGTGTTGGGGGGAGGGGGGTGTAGGGGGGAGGGGGGTGTAGGGGGGAAGGTGTGTAAGGAAGAAGGGGGTGTAGGGAAGCTCCACACAAGCAGAACTAGCGGCACTACAACTAGCTACCAGTACATTAAAAAACATTGGAGGAGGAACAATATTTTGTGACTCAAGGTCTGGTCTTTAAGCGATCGAAAACTTCTGGAAGATCGACAGCAAGAACCTCATACTACCAATTATAATTGACCTAATCGCTGCACAGAGTAAAGGGTTTCGAATTTCCTTTGTATGGATACCATCACACACAAGTATAACCCATCACAATGAGATAGACATTGCAGCCAAATTAGAGTGCAACAATGATGAAGTTGAATTAGACCCAGGTATCCCCCATCTTTACTGTCAAAACTATATTGTTACAAACACTCAAGTCTGATAGAGAAATTATTGACTCCCAACGACCTGAAAGCACCAGTATTAAAGGCTACGATTTGTTCAGATCTGAAACCTTTGTTTATGGGCAGTACAAAACGTCCAACAGACTGAGCGATACAATGGTTGCCAGGATTAGGTTGGGTTACCGTTACCTGTGGCAGGTGGCTACAGGTGACGGGTCTCCCAATCCTGAGCACTCCAGGTGCAAACTCTGTGAGCAGGAACTGCGGCATGATCTCCCACACTACATCATCGAATGCCCAGTTATCAAACCATTCAGACCAGTTGGCATGAGGTACCTGGAGCTTTGCAATTACTGTACTTTATTCACTCTCGTGTTCTTGAGGATATCCTCATATTGCACCCAAAATTTGCCAGTGCTGGCTGCTGAACATATGGCCCCTGTATGACTAACCATCCTGCGAGATGGGGACTTTAGCAATCACGTAGCAAGCTTTTCGACACACAGTACTCCCCTTAATGGAGTCTAGGGCAGCTGCACAAATGCAGATGTACCTAAACGTGTTTAAAAAAAAGTGTAAACGAGAAGGGGGATGTAGGGGAGAAGAGGGTGGAGGGGAGAAGTGATGGGGAAAATGGGTGTAGGGGGAGGAGTGATGGGGAGAAGGAGTGATGGGGAGAAGGAGTGATGGGGAGAAGGAGTGGTGGGGAGAAGGAGTGGTGAGGAGAAGGAGTGGTGGGGAGAAGGAGTGGTGGGGAGAAGGAGTGGTGGGGAGAAGGAGTGGTGGGGAGGAGTGGTGGGGAGAAGGAGTGATGGGGAGAAGGAGTGATGGGGAGAAGGGGTGGAGGGGGAGCAGAGCAGCAGTAGAGGGAAGAAGATGCATTGGGAAGAAGGGGCGGTGGGAGAGGATGGCCAATGAAGAAAGATAGGGTCCCCATAGAGCCTACCCATCATCTCTCTTTTAATTGTACCCCCTTTAGGATATCACCCCCACCCCCTCCCCCGCGAAGGAGGAAAATAAGCAAAGGAGCCGAGGCACATGGGAGGGCTCACCATGGGAGGTGGAGGGTTATAGCACATGGGAGGCTTCCTAATGGGGGTGAGGGATTACGCCACCTAGAGTAGTAAAAGGCGAGGGTCCCTTTCCAAGTGACTGTTGTACTACCAAGGTGGACGAAGAGGGAGCGAAGAAGATCTTTGGCGGGACAAGGGAGAGGAGGGGTGGTGTCTGTAGCAGCTGGAAGGGTGACGGGAGGGGGAAATGTCTCCCAAGAATGGTTATGTAAAGTCTGAAAGGGAACATTTGAGGGAAAGAAACATAAAGGAAAAAATGTCACAATATGTTTATGAAATTTAGAAAGAGGAATGCGTCTTTCCAAGTTGGAAATGTTGGGAACCAAGAAAGTGAGAGTGAAGGCCTCTAACTGGATCGAATAAAGGAAACAGAACGCTCGGGGAAAGACTGGGAGATATAAGAATCCCATGATTCTTTACAGTAACATGAGAGTTGAGGACCACTGAAGGATGGCTGCAAGAAGACCAGGCCTCAGAGGAGCGACCGTCCTAAGGATATGACGGCCTTGCTAATGAAGTAAAGGGAAAACAGACAGGGGTCGTTACAAGTGGAAAAGAAGTAGAGAGAGATTGTTTTGAATCGGAACAGTACGGTCCGCGCGACAAAAACTAGGCTTCTCAGTGAGGTTCAAACTTATCACCTGAAATCAAACCCGCGGTAAAAGTAACATGTTACAAAAGGTTCCCCATGACGGCAAAAATTAACTTGAAAACTTGCTAGAGGGATGGAGAGGTTCCTGGGCTGTTCTCGGGCAAGGAAGTTGGACTGGCAGAACCAAGCTCCCAGATCCAGGTATTACCATCCGGGCTGTTAAATTGGCCAATTTTTACGTGTACTGTGTTCCTACCAGAGCTTCAAGATGGCTTTATTAGAAACACTAAACAATTTGGACTTGATCCAAATTGTCCAGTGGTTCGAATAACGGCTAGTTCGCTCCGTAAAGGTTATTATTTATCAAAATTTTAAAAAGTCAACAAATTAATATCGTTCTGGATTATACATGCAACCAATAGAACCTAACGCTCACTAATGCATTTCAGAATTATTATAAATTGTACTAAAGTTAACTTGGTTATTTAGACGTGTGACTAAAGAATTTTTACACAAGAAAATATACTATCCTGATATAGGCAAAGCCTTCCAGCCCATCCGGGAGAGAAGGTAGGCCGCGAAGGTGGAACCAAGCACCCCGCAGTGTGTATATACATTATGGAACGAGAGATGAGGAAGTAGCCTAAGAGAGATGACGGCGACAAGACAGCAAGGGACCAGGCAGGGGTCCGGTAGGCTGGCCAGGAGAAGGCAAGGGACCAGCAGAGAGGGTAGCACAGAGAGCACCGGGGAACAGTGGGGAAGTCAGCAAGGCGGACAGCCCGCCTGCTTTCATACCTCTCACTGTATTTCCCACTTCTATACTTCCCTTCATCTATGCCTCTCCTTCCTCTTTACTAAAAAAAAAAGGGGGGGGGGAAGGCTGCTAGCCAGGAAACGATGAGGTGAAACTGTCAGCTAAAAAAATCTGCCAAACCTTGTCGTCTGTAAGAATGACAAAGCTTGCTAAGATTTTTTTTTTGTTCCAGACATTTTTCGCGCTTAAAAGATATACAACCAAGATTACTCTTTAAAAAGAGAATGAAGCTGCTAATAGTACTTTGATATTAAAAGATTGTTATATTATTTCTGGTTAATTATTGTGAGTTTTTTTATGGTATTTAAGGAATGGTATAGGAAATCTTTTTATGCAAGTTGTGAAAGTGGCACTTGGAACAAGTGAGCACCCAAGAGTACAGTAGTAAGTTACATATTAAAGATATGGACAGTCTTAAAGTGGGCTGTGTTAAGTAGTCTCTCTATATACGACAGATAAAGTTGTCATATGTATGACTAGAAATGGGAATGTCACACGTCTTTAGCAAGAGCTCCAGTACTCAGTTATCAATGAGATAGAACTGCTATTCGGCTATCATGATGGTAGAGCTCCGGTACAAGATATCAAGGCGATGAAATTTACAATATTTCTAAAATTGCGAAGAAATGCATACTCAAATTTCAGAGCATATCCCTCTAGACTCTAGACTCATATAAATACATCCACTTAGGCTGTCCTATAAACTTCCTCAAAGAACCATACATGTTGTCCTTGGGTTATATAAAGAAACAACGATAAGGACCTTTCTTAAGCGCGTCCTGTACGTCTTCCAAGCTCAATTCTAAATTAATGATAACCACTTCCAGGAGCACTTTCATAACACCGAGGCCTCTTAAACTCCTGAACCAAATACGTTCCCAGTCAAGTCCTGTAGGCTTTCCAAGCGTGGCATTTCAGCTTAACTTGGCAACCAATGGGGAAGCAACCTACCAGGAGCGCTGATATATAAGCCTCTTCCAGCTCAGAAGACAGAAGTTGGAAAACCAATATTGTCAAAAGCCGACATTTTAGAGGCTCGGTTTGGGCCAATATTTCGACTCCTATTGTGAAAATTTAATGCGATGGCCAGTAATTTTTGCTGCGTTTCGCCGTTCATCAATGCAACATGTCCAGTGTGTCATCTGGGAAGCAATACTTCTGCCGTCCTACCTACCTTTGTGTTCGCCTTACTCTACTGTGCCACGACACATTTTTGTGTTGCTTGTGCACAATCGAAGGACATCCTTAGTTGAGAATGTTATCAGTGATACGTTATTAACGGGAAATTAACAAATAACATTTTAATTAAAGGGGGTCTAATTAAAGATAAATACACCCTAATGAAGATAAACGTGGAAGTAGCCTAGTACTGTACAACAATAAACCGCATAAAGAAAACAATAAAATACACAAATACAAATATGCTCTCCCAAAAATTCAGAACGAGATGGGTCAATGCCGGTAACAATTAACAAGAAATATATTTATTACCAATTGTTTGTTTGTTGTAGGTCTACAATCCATGACAAGACGCTTGATATCCAAGCTATACTATTCTTAAAAAATGGAAAAAGTGAGGGGGGAAAAGAATAAATGTATGGAGATATAAGAACAATGTTATCAGTCCAGGATTGAATAAAAAAAAAAAGTTAACAAAAAATATCCACATACAGTGTGTGTGTGTGTGTGTGTGTGTGTGTGTGTGTGTGTGTGTGTGTGTGTGTGTGTGTGTGTGTGTGTGTGTGTGTGTGTGTGTGTGTACTCACCTAGTTGTGTCTGCAGGATCGAGCATTGACTCTTGGATCCCGCCTTTCGAGCATCGGTTGTTTACAGCAATGACTCCTGTCCCATTTCCCTATCATACCTGGTTTTAAAATTATGAATAGTATTTGCTTCCACAACCTGTTCCTGAAGTGCATTCCATTTTCCCACTACTCTCACGCTAAAAGAAAACTTCCTAACATCCTTGTGACTCATCTGAGTTTCAAGCTTCCATTCATGTCCCCTCGTTCTGTTGCAATTCCGTGTGAACATTTCGTCTATGTCCACTCTGTCAATCCCTCTGAGTATTTTATACGTTCCTATTATGTCCCCCCTCTCCCTTCTTCTTTCTAGTGTCGTAAGGCACAGTTCCCTCAGGCGCTCCTCATACCCCATCCCTCGTAGCTCTGGGACGAGTCTCGTTGCAAACCTCTGAACCTTTTCCAGTTTCATTATATGCTTCTTCAGATGGGGACTCCATGATGAGGCGGCATACTCTAAGACTGGCCTTACGTAGGCAGTGTAAAGCGCCCTAAATGCCTCCTACTTAGGTTTCTGAATGATGTTCTAACTTTTGCCAGTGTAGAGTACGCTGCTGTCGTTATCCTATTTATATGTGCCTCAGGAGATAGATTAGGTGTTACGTCCACACCCAGGTCTCTCTCACGCGTCGTTACAGGTAGGCTGTTCCCCTTCATTGTGTACTGTGTACATTGTTCAGAGTGTGTGTGTGTGTGTGTGTGTGTGTGTGTGTGTGTGTGTGTGTGTGTGTGTGTGTGTGTGTGTGCGTGCGTGCGTGAGTTAATACTTATAGCCGATGTATTTCAAACAATGTTCCCTTGCCGTAGGAAGCCTAATACTTGCAGGCAAAATTGCATCAACACCCCAACCTTCCACGTGGGTCCAGGCCGCACCCCCCCCCTCCTTACTCCTAACACACACATGAATATAAATGAACAAAAGCCCAAGTCACGAACAGCTTACCCATCCTACCTTTCTTTTTTCTTTCAAAAGAATATAAAATGAAGATTACCCTGTGACTTTCCATTCCCTCAGATGTTTCAAGCCTCCAATTTACGTAGCAATTTTACGATGCATTAGGCTACGCACACCCCCCCCCCCCCATCACCCACCCAGCAGCACGTGAGACGAGACCTCGCAAACAAATAGAATATCCTTAATATTTACACCATTATCTCTCAGGAAATTAATATCGCGCAAAAATAAAGGTAGCGAAATTTATTGGAAAAACAATAAATAGGCCTACTCAATCACTACGGGCAGATTATACCTGTCCCAAAAGCTAAAATGAGACTTGCCTACATCGAATTTACACCGGAATAGGTACCGGTGACATTTCCGTAAACTTATTTGGTTTGTGTATGTGTGTGAGGCCGCGGCTTCTGCTTGACCGACAGAGAGGGTGATGTATGTGGCTGCCAAGATAGATATGCAAGTATAGTCGCACGCCAATTTGTCATTTCTCCATTAGCATAGTGTGATTATATCCGGTCTACCAGCCAAGGTAGTCCAGTTAGAGTACATTAGATTACGAAGCTCGCTTTTTGCTGGACACTGGGCAGGGGTATCTCTTAATGATGATGTCGACTTCGTCGTGTCTTGAGTGCACTAAACCAGCCGACACTTGGTCCAACGGCCTGGTTGACCAGACACTCAACCATGAGGACTTTGATTCTAGAAACCAACGCAAAGTAACCCCCTGATTTACGGCAGTCCAAACCGTACGATCCATATTCGTCTTCATCTGCCTCACCACAAATACACCTGTATACAGGGTAGATTGGGCATGGCAGTAGGCAATTGCAATATGGAGCTATGGCATGTGTCTGTTGCGGACATAGAGACTGCCAAAAGGCAGTCCCCTGCATGGGGAGCTCGCACAGCTGTGAGGGGAGCACAATTACGAGAGGTTGTTGTTGCCTTCAGCAAAGCTGTGGCGTTTTTGTTTACGATGGGGCTGTCCCAGCTGGATTGTCTGCCGAATTTCAGTAGGGTTGGTCCGAGTGCTGGTTCTATCAAGGCAAATACGGTGTGTGTACTCGCCTATTTATGCTTGCGGGGGTTGAGCTTTAGCTCTTTGGTC
Organism: Procambarus clarkii; assembly: GCF_040958095.1. Classification (NCBI taxonomy): domain Eukaryota; kingdom Metazoa; phylum Arthropoda; class Malacostraca; order Decapoda; family Cambaridae; genus Procambarus; species Procambarus clarkii. The sequence goes on from NC_091227.1 coordinate 9,854,516, forward strand.
CCGTCTCTCAACCGTCAATCAACTGGTGTACAGATTCCTGAGCCTACTGGGCTCTATCATATCTATACATTTACATATCATACATTTAAAACTGTGTATGGAGTCATCCTCCACCTGTTAACTACCCCGACACTGTAAAAGTTCCTTCTAACGTCTCTGTGGCTCATGTGAGTACTCAGTTTCCACCTGTGCCCCCTTCTTCGCGTCCCACCAGTGTTGAATAGTTTATTCTTGTCTGCCATGTCTATCCTTGTTTATCCTTGGGGAGCCAGTCGGCCGAGCGGACAGCACGCTGGACTTGTGATCCTGTGGTCCTGGGTTCGATCCCAGGCGCCAGCGAGAAACAATGGGCAGTTTCTTTCACCCTATGCCCCAGTTACCTAGTAGTAAAACAGGTACCTGGGTGTTAGTCAGCTGTCACGGGCTGCTTCCTGGGGGTGGAGGCCAGGTCGAGGACCGGGCCGCGGGGACACTAAAAAGCCTCTAAATCATCTCAAGATAACCCTGTCAATTCCCCTGAGGATTTCGTAGGTAGTGATCATGTCTCCCCTTACTCTTCTGTCTTTCAGTGTCGTAAGGTGCATTTCCCGCAGCCTTTCCTCGTAACTCATGCCTCTTAGTTCTGGGACTAGTCTAGTGGACCTCTGAACTTTTTCCAGCTTCGTCTTGTGCTCGACAAGGTACGGGCTCCATGCTGGGGCCGCATACTCCAAGATTGGCCTTACATATGTGGTACACAAGATTCTAAATGATTCCTGAAACAGGTTCCTGAAGGCAGTTCTGATGTTAGCTAGCTTCGCATTTGCCGCAGACGTAATTCTTTTTATGTGGGATTCAGGAGACAGGTTTGGTGTGATATCAACTCCTAGATCTTTCTCTCTTTCTCTTTTTGTCTTGTCTCTCACACACACGCGCGATATGTGTGTGTGTGTGTGTGTGTGGGGGGGGGGGGGTGGAGGGTGTAATTACCTAATTGTAGTAACAGGATGAGAGTTAAACTCGTGGTGCTCTGTCTTTCGTCCCGTACCGTCCCGTCCCGTCCCGTCCCAGTACTCCTTGTTGGATAACACTTTTGGAACTACTGACGGTTTTGGTCTCCACCACCTTCTCACCTAGCTTGTTCCAACCGTCTACCACTCTGTTTGAAAAAGGAACATAAGAACAAAGGCAACTGCAGAAGGCCTATTGGCCCATACGAGGCAGCTCCTATCTATAACCACCCAATCCCACTCATATACATGTCAAACCCGCGCTTGAAACAATCGAGGGACCCCACCTCCACAATAAGAACATAAGAATGAACTTTCTAACTTTCCTTTAGAAAGGAAACTTTCTAAATTTTTGGGCTTTGCAACCGACACCAACTAGTCTTCTAGTTGGTGTCGGTAGGGTTACGTTTCTCAATAATGCCTTTCAGGACTTTTTTCTACATTTTGTGAGCCGTGGAAAAGAAGTTCCTGTAGAATATTTTAATATGAGAGATACTGTAGTGTTGGCCGTTGTGGGTAGCTTAGCGGTTCACCCTCCTCTAAATGATGTCTATGTAGATATATCGAAGAGATCATTAAAATGAAGGCGTTTTTGCCTATGCCATCTAAGGTTTAATGTTTCTTAATTTATCTCATCAGGATAGAACGGTCTACATATTGCAACTTGAGACGCTGTAGTTTGAATAGTCTTTAATTTAGTTTTACTGGCAGTCTTAGGCCAATCCTGTTATTGAACCGTTTTACTCTTAGTTGTTTACTTTGAATCTAACTTGGTCTAACCCACAAGACTAAGCTAGTTATGCTTGAGACTTCAGACACAAGGCGGTGACTAGCACTGTTATACAGCCTACGTCTTGTGAAATGTTATCCTCTGCCCTTGTTACCCTTGCATAACTTTTCTTTATACAACACTCGACATTATAATTTGAAGGCCTAGGCTTACTTTTGTTTAATAAGCAGTATTATACATATTATATTACTGTGAATACAATTATTAAAGTATTATAATTAGGTTTTTATTTAGCAGTGAACTATAGCAAAGTAGTAGTTCCTCCAAAAATCAATATTATTTTAGATTAGACTAGCGTTTCTTAGGCCTAAGCAACGTAATCTAGGTTGCTTAGGCCTATAATCAAGTACCTGAACAATAAAGATTAACGGAAGCCTTAAAGAGAAAACCAGCAAACCAACTCTTATGCCACATCTTTTGACCAACCGGGCTGTAGTGGACGTGTGCGCCTGAGGGCCGCTCCAAGCAACAGCCTGTTGGACCAAGCTCTCACAAGTCAAGCCTGGCCTCGTGCTGGACTTAGAAAGTAGAACTCCCAGAACCTCATCCAGGTACAATCAAGGAAGATATCTATCGATATCTATCTTTTTACAACTAAGGAATAGGAATCAGCTAAAACCACTCGCCACTTTACAAATTGGTTAAATAAAAGTTATTAACTAATATATTGAGGATTTTTTTTTAAGGGAAGAGCGCTTGGTAAGTGAGCAATGGTGTGGTTGGAAAAGGAAACAGCCACACCTATTCATTTCCTAGCAGGAGGCGGCTGGGGAAACTCCCCTCATCTTCTCATTACTTACAATAGGAAGAAAAAGCTGCAGAGGCAAGACTACTGGAGAGTGGGTAAGATAGGATTCGGAAGAGGAAATTACAGGAAGCCTGCTCATTTCCTTACTTAACGGGGCGGAGGAACTATGCTCACCGAGGTATATACCCATTATTGGAAAGCTGCTGCGCAGGGCAAATTCCGCTAGGCTGCACGGCTAGGATGTGTGCGTGTAGGGCACCAGCAACCTCTCCTACTACTTAATGTAACTCAGGTTTGATGCTGGCTATCGACCATAGTAAAAAAAATCAATATGCTTCAATTAAATTAAAAGCATCGTAATATTGACGCTTCCTTGGACTAACAAGCTTCGGCTCGACACGTTGGGCGAGTGGCCTACGTTCTAAGGTTTCTGGGTCGGCAAAGCCTCTTCTAATTTGACGCTTAGTAAATCGTAAAAATGGGCTGTAAGAAGAACCATTAAAAGATAACACCGGCAAGCTAACTATAACATAACTCCGGCGCATAATACCTGAAAATCTTCCAACCTTTTCCACTAAGAATACTCTCGTGTTAAATGAAAACGTCGGCGTACGGTTACCACCGTGACAAACTCAAATGTTTCGTCCCACTTCATGCGATTTATATACAAAGAAAATGATGCGGCAACAAGAATACAAAATGTTGGTAAAAGTCAGTCATCCGACGCAGCAGTATAAACATCAGAGATCCGCGGTTGTTCAACGTCCTCCCAGCGACTATAAGAAATATTACCGGAACAACCGTGGACATCTTCAAGAGAAAACTGGACTGTTTTCTAAGAGAAGTTTCGGATCAGCCGGGCTGTGGTGGGTATGTGGCTCTGCGGGCCGCTCCAAGCAACAGCCTGGTGGACCAAACTCTCACAAGTCGAGCCTGGCCTCGGGCCGGGCTTGGGGAGTAAAAGAACTCCCAGAACCCCGTCAACCAGGTATCAACCAGCCAAACTTACTCGATCCTCACTTAATAGAGAGAATTTGCTCAGAGAAAAAAAAGACGTTTGTTTCATAGACCATCGATAGGCTAGCTCGACTGAGTTTTTGCATATCATGGTAGTTTCTGAATACTTTCTGAAAATAGTACACACGGCATACTAATGCTGCTGATACTACTGTTTACACAAGAGATGAAGATGAAGAGGAATGGGTATGAATAAATTTGTGCTACATTTATTGTCTTGATCCTGGTTCATGGTTACTTTATTTTGAAATACGTACTTTCAAACTTGGCCAAGATACGTGTGCACGTATCTAAGAGTATATATAAAGAGTATACCTGGAGCATACCCGGAGAGGGTTCTGGGAGTTCTACTCACTGAGCGACTTTTGATAACTTGGTCTAACAGACTGTTGCTGGAACTGGCCCGCAGGCCCACACATCCACTACAGCCTGGTTGGTCCGGCACTTAGTATGATGAATACATTAACTTGTACACGAGTAGACTAGGCCTACCTGTTTATTATAACTTTAAAATAGAATAACTCTCAAAAACCAGGCTATCCGGTGTGCAGACAGGATTTTTTTTTTTCAATTATGCTGCTATGGCGGTATGTCCACTCACAAGATGAGTGGCGGTGACCAATAAACTCGCCCCTCGGGGCAAAATTAAATTTTCAATTAGCCTGAATCCCCAAAGATAAATCAAACAAAAAATCCACCCATCAACCAGCTAAAACAAAAAAATGCCCGTAGTCTTGTCTAAACCAAAACTTTACTAAGTCCACCTGTCATCTGTGATTTTCTGTATAACCTAGGCCTAATGTCTCTACTCTTCACAATTAACGCTGGAGACTGTCTCCTGTAGGATACTCAGGCCATGGTTTGCGTAAATTATAAACAAATATGCCTATAGCTATTTAACACCAGATACACTCTTTAAATCCTTGGCTCCCGAGTGTCCTTCACCATCATAAGTTAACTTATTTTTTTAAGCTTTATCTTAGCAAAATTAGCCAAGTTAGCTTTTATTCATTTGTTAAACTGCTGAAAAATAGTTTTATTACTCTCGCCTATTAACATCGGAGATATATACTTTCGTTTGCTGGGTAAGATTAGCAAAATGATAGCTAAAATTTTGCAAGGTAAAATTTGTTTAGCGTTCCTAGGCTAACAAAATTATGTTCGAATCCCCTAAAAGAAGTGTTTTGGTCAGGAAATTTAAATATTAAACAAAAAAAGGGGGTATAGTCCAGACTGACGTAATATTCAAAATTACATAATTAAACAAGAAATTATTAACGTAAACATTTTCATATACACTAACTTAGTTGTCATGATATTTATTACCAGAGTAACAACTGCAAATTACTGCATTTGTTGACTCGTTGTGTGTGTCCAGTGTGTAAAACTTTTACAGGGTTTGTCACAAGCCGCTTCAGCAGCTGAGCCAACTGGGGGTTGCCCAGCACAACGCATTGCTGCATCTTTCCCTGGCGGGAAACTAAACTTTTCATGCAGACAAATGCACATTTCTCCTCGTTTTTGCACGAGTTTCAAATTAAGCCAATCTGCGAGCGGGAGAAATAGCAAGCTCGAGAAACTCAACATCCCAAACAGACGAAAAAAGCAACAAAACCTATACCAAGCCCAACTAGGCTCACCGTGCATTTCATAAGTAAGTACATCTTGTTTGTTCAAGTGTTCTCCTCGAGCATCAACCTCACTGCGCACGCGCGTAATCCCTGCTTTCCCCATTATCCAAACTAAAATAAATATCAAAGTTCAGGATCTTTTCTGAATCACTGCTGTTCCACTCCAATGCTTGCGTCGTCACGCTTGTGTGAGGTCAACGTTCGGGAAAAGTTTGGGGAGTGATGAGGTGGAAAGACTTTCAATACACCAGGCTTGTTTTTCAAGCTATGAGCTTCGGAACCAAGAATGTTAAAAAGTTCACAAAAGTTCCCTCTTTTCCCCATCCAAACAGTTGAAACACTCGTGTGTGTTAAATAATACGCAACCGATACATTAAACAAAATGTCCTATTGGGAAGTAAAGGCAAGCTTTACTGGTCTTGTGTACTGTAATTTTTCATAATGAAGAGACCTTAGAGACCACCAGGTTTCATTATTTTTGTTTCTCCACAGCCTAGCCTCGCAGCTTGGTCCGAGATCAATGAATCTGCAGATTCTTGCAGCCCGCATTCGGGTTTGAACACCGTGAGAACAGCCAGTTATGTCCTTTATTTGTAGCGGGAGCAAGCCTTGGGCCTTTGATGTTGACACAGTTGACAACGTACCAATTGTACCTCTGCTTTTCAATGGGGCTATTCTGCACATCCTACCATGACTCTTGGTCTCATTTGATGCTATTTCCGTGTACAGATTTGAAACCAGTCAAATATTTTCCAAGTGAAAATCTTCCGCCTGCGCTCTAGAAAAATTAAGATTTTAAAGTTTTAATCGGTCTTAATAATTTAGATGTTTTACTGAGTAGCTTTTAGCAGTAAAGGATCTTTGCACGCTCTCCAGGTCAGCAATTTTCCCATATTTGAATGGATCTGTCATTGTGCAACAATAGAGAACACTAGTGTGTTGAAGAGTATCTGAAATGATTTCTAGGGTCACTCCTTCCTCGAGATGATTTCTAGGATGGTAACTTGAGGATCATTGTCCCCACGGCCCTCCTGGCTGACGGCTTCGGCATAAAGTTTCCAACGAATGTAAACGTTGGCAACGAAAAAAAAATGCTTGGAAACACAGATGCCAATTCGAGCCAATTTTGAAAATTATGCTGCACAAACCTAAAATGGTTAATAATTTTTCCCTGCATGTTCAATAGGCTCGGGAACTTCACGGCAGAGAGGTGGGATAAAGAGCCAAAGTTCAACCCCAGCAAGTACAATTAGGTGTGTACGCCTGCCCCCCCCCCCCCCATTCATTCCCCAAAAGCCCCCTTTCCCACCCTTCCCTATTCTCCCACGCACCTCTAACTCTTGTACCCACCCGTCTCGCATTGGCATACTCGAAACTCGCCTGCGGGTTTTCAAATTGGTTTCACTTTTCGTTCTAAGTTTTAAGTTAGGGTATCTTAAATGTATTGCAACATATGTTGTACTCTGTACGAAGGTATCCAATTCTTTTAAAGTACACACCTTTGTTGGTTAAAGGAATCCAATGCGCCTGTTGTCCGGCCTCTGATCAAGCCTCCTAACTGGTGTCTGGTCAACAAGACTGTTAGACGACCCTACTCGCAGTCGGGCGTGTAAATCACAGCCCAGTCGATCAGTTATCATTTGAAGGTTTTTATAAAGTTCGCTTTTGAACAACGTTAGAATTCGGCTAATTGTTTAGAGGGAAATTCGGCTATGTTTAGAGGGAAAATTTAAAAGGTTTATCCCATTTCATGCTTCAAACTCGACATAGTGGGAATGTAAGGCATGTTGCCCCAATCACTATAAGACTGAGTAGTAAAGCAAAATAGCAATGGGTATTTTTATTTGAATGTCGGTAATCCGTAATCACTGTTGGGAGTCCATTTAATATACATAAACAATGTCATACCTGTTTGATACCTAGTTGATGGGGTTCTGGGAGTTGTTCTTCTCACAAGCCCGGCCCGAGGCTAAGCTTGACTTGTGAGAGTTTGGGTCCACCAGGCTGTTGCTTGGAGTGGCCCGCAGGCCCACATACCCACCACAGCCCGTTTGGTCCGGCCCTCCTTGGAGGAAACAATCTAGTTTCCTCTTGAAGATGTCCACGGTTGTTCCTGCAATATTTCTTATGCTCGCTGGGAGGATGTTGAACAACCGCGGACCTCTGATGTTTATACAGTGTTCTCTGATTGTACCCATGGCATCTCTGCTCATCACTGGTTCTATTCTGCATTTTCTTCCATATCGTTCACTCCAGTACGTTGTCATTTTACTGTGTAGATATGGTACATGGCCCTCCAGTATCTTCCAGGTGTATATTATTTGGTATCTCTCTCGTCTTCTTTCTAGTGATTACATTTGGAGGGCTTTGAGACGATCCCAATAATTTAGGTGCTTTATCGCGTCTATGCGCGCCGTACATGTTGTCATGAGAGCCATTACGTTGTAATATCTAACACCTAAACAAAATATTATCTATTGGTATCGGGTAATATGGCGGTATTGATCAAAATATTGTTGTCGACACACCTATGTAATACATTATATTTGAAGACAGGATATTAACAGATTGGAAAACGTTCAGCGCCGAGCATCCAAGGTACAGTATTTTATCTTGAGATGATTTCGGGACTTTAGTGTCCCCGCGGCCCGGTCCTCGACCAGGCCTCCACCCCCAGGAAACAGCCCGTGACAGCTAACTCCCAGGTACCTATTTACTGCTAGGTAACAGGGGCATCAGGGTGAAAGAAACTCTGCCCATTGTTTCTCGCCGGCGCCTGGGATCGAACCCGGGACCACAGGATCACGCGCGCAGTGTTCTGTCCACTCAGCCATCGGCTCCCTCGTATGACATGAAATACTGGGAAACCCGATTAAAAGAACCGAATTAATTGATCTTGAAAATATAAATAAAATATTACATTAAATGTGTTATGATTGACGGAAATACCCGAATATTACACATAAGGCGAAAATATTTCAAATTAATGGTAAAGCCTACCATTTTCACGACAACGAAGCAATTACTACTTTTAATCGCTTAGCAAAACATATGGAATAGCTTAAAAAGTGATATTATTTAGTATAATACCGTATATTTATTCAAAAGTTAATTATAATGTCTTATCGTCAAATCAGACCATTAGGCTTCATTATTGGTACCGCCATACGCTTTCCACAAACAACCGGCTGAGTCTAGTTTGGATTTAATTTTCTGTTTGAATTCGTTTACAAAAAATAAATTGTAGCCTAAAAGAAATAAAATTTAGTACATTTCTTAATATCAAACCTAGCAGAACAAAATTTGGACAGGTCTGTCTCACATGCCTTAAAGAATGACACCCACATAAAAGAACATACCCCATTCCCTCCACAACCCAATAAGACTAACTCCCAAGATGATTTCTCAAACTAATTTTTCAACATAATTAATGGCAACCCTGCTGAGGTAACACGCTGGAATTTCGCCAAGACTGGAGGCTGTGAGGAGGAAGACAGGAAGAGTAGGAAGGGAGGAAGATAGTAAGAGCAGGAACGGAGAGACAGGTGCACCCACGTTAACCAGATAATGTTTAATGAGTTCAGTATTACAAATAACGGGAATTGATACTATGAGAATTTTAAGACATGAAAAAGTCATTATACGCCCGGACGTCCAACATTAACAATGATTAAATGGATGGGGGATGTTACTACAAAAATAACTTAGCATAAATCAGAACAAATCTTTCAATAACATGAACAGTTGGACCTCTGATGATCTATAGGCTGTTGATAACATGGAAAAATTGCCACAAAAAAATTCTTCCCAAAATAAAGTAAAGAAATTAATGAAATTGTCAGTGGCAGCTGGAAGTAGACAACAAAGCCAGAATATTATGAAGCATTTGCCGCTTCAATCTATTTGGCATATTCCCGAGATTTCGAGGCGTTATCTGCAATGGTGAATCGCACTGCTAACTGGATGCATCTCATAGGAGGAAATGAATTTCCTGAATTCCCTAGAGGGAACTTAAATATATGTATATATATACATTAATAAATATGCTTTAGGTCGAGATTACTTTTTTCGGTTGATTATTAACATACTTGGGTACATCTGCATTTATGTCACGTTTATGTCAAGAGCTTTGTAATGCCAAAAAATCCCCATCTCGCAGGAAGGTAAATCATACAGGGCCCTGTGATCAATCAGTAGCTTGCATTCACAAACTTGGGATGCATTATGAGGTTATCGTCAAGAACACGAGAGTGAATGAAGTAATTACAAAGCTCCAGGTACCACATATTGGCAGGTATCAAGGGTCTAATGACTGGACAACCTGGACAATGACAGGATGGATTATGAGAACGCTCAAATCCAGAGACCACACAGCAATGCTAATACTATTTAAATAACTTGTGCCGTCCCGTCTTGAGTACTACTCAGTACTCGCTTCCCTTTTCAGAACAGGGAAAACAGAGAACATATACGGAACACAGACAATAAAACACCAAAATGGGACAGTCTCAAAGCCCTCAAAATGTACTCTCTGATAAGGAGATTAGAAAGGTATCAAATAATAAATACTGGAAGATACTGGAAGGCCAGGTCCAAAATTTGCAGAATAACAACCCACTGGAACATAAGATATGTTAGGAAATGAAGAATAGAACCAGTGAGAAGTAGAGGTCCCACAGGCACAATCAGAGAGCTCTGTCTGAACATAAGAGGTCCACGGCTATTCAATACCTTCTAAGTAAGAATTATAAATATTGCCGGAACACAGGTGGATGTCTTCAAGACGCATTTAGGGTCTTGCAAGAAGTGGCGAACCAACCAGGATGTAGTAGATATGTAGGCCTGCGGGCCGCTTCAAGCAACAGCCTGTTGGACCAAGTTATCTCAAGTGGAGCCTGGCCCCAGGCCGGGCTCGGGAAATAGAACTCTCGGGACCCTCTGCACGTATGCTCCTGGTGTGGACACTTAATAATGTAATGAGATCATGAACGAGTTCTTTCTTGTATAGTTTGTTGTTGTTTAAGATTTGCTACCTGGAACAAGACGTTCCAAGTAGCACGGGCTATGGTGAGCCCGTGTTTACACATGGAATGCTCAGGGTTGGGAGATTCGTCCCAACCTTATCCTGGCACTGAATGATGAAAGTTTTGTGCTGCTCATACATATAGGTATCAAATGTAAACAAATCATAACTGTTAACACTAGTACTTTCAGGCCTTTGAGTCTCTAATTTCTTTATCAGACCTAAATGTTTGGAGCAAGACCTGAATGTTTGGAGCAATATTGTCTAAACAACAGATATGGATACCTATGTCTAGTTCAACTTTATTATTGTTGCATGCTAATTTCGCTGCTATGTCTCATCATGATGAGTCCATCTCCCATGGACTTCATGCAAAAGAAATTATAAACCCGTTTTTACGTGCAGTTGAGCAGGTTATAATATAATTGCTATTGAGGATCCATCAATCATGAAGACCAGAAAATTACTACTAATGTGATTTTTAGTATACTGGACTGGTAACTAGTTGTAGTTGAGCTAGTTTGGTACTGTAGAGTTCAGTCAGTTATTTAACCTAACACTTAGTCTGTGAAGAAGTATTAATTCTATAAAACATACAGGCTGTTATAGTGCGTCTTGTTTACGATTGGACTGAGCCATCGGTGGAGAGATAATGAAACATTTGCTTTTTCATAAAGGTACAGTTATTTCCAATATGGCCGCTTTTAGACGTGCAAGATTCTCATTCACCTAATTGGTGACGGGTGTGTATGATGGATGCCTCAATGGCGGCGTACAAGTAAATAAGGCAGCAGTGACAGCTATATTTGAAAGGTATGTTTAGTTTAATGATTGTTGACATATTTACTCAACCATTTATCATACAAGGGATAAACTGATGAGTTAATACTAATTTTTAAACAGTCCCAATAATTGTTGTGCAGTAAAATATCTTTATACGTTCACCAGTTCAGCAATTTCTCTAGCTTTGAATAGGTCAATTAGTATGCAACAGTATTCCACTCTAGACAGAGCTAGTGTCCTGAAAAATATCACTGGTCTGACATCTTTTGATAGGTTCTTGTTATATAACCCGTCATTGTTCTTACAGTTGTGACAGTTACTTTATTGTGTTCTTTAAAAGTAGGGTCTTCCGTCTGCTATTTTAGTTCTCTTTTCATAGCGTAGTAGCTGGAGTTTATATATCCATTAGTATCATGAAATTTTATGTGGCGCACTGAAAGACTATTTATATCAGTTTGAAGGTTTGCTGTGTCCTCTAAATTGTCTATTCTCATCACAATCCTAGTGTTATCTGCAAACGATGCTACGATACTTTAATTTGTGCCCTTTTCTATGTTCGATGTGAGGATGGAAACAATTACTGGGGCAAGCACAATAAACCAGGGACCGAGATTTTCACGGATGGTCCGGATTTGTCTATGTTGACAATTACACACGGGGTTGTTAGGAAATTAAAGATCCCTCATTCTAATTTGCAAGTAATTCTTTTTGTTCGCATTCTATTTTTTTAGAATAAAGTTAATTAGGTGTAAGGCATAATAATTAACTTGGGATCTAATAAACATCATGTAAAATACTGCAGCATATTTAGCATTAATTCACTCGCATTCTTACCGGCAAGTGATTTGAATGGTTTAAGTCTTTCTTTTAGCCCATGATGTAGGTCGTTTACTCCAATGTCATCTACACCAAGGTATATGTTATCTACAGGTTTCGATGTTTTGGTAGTTCACATTGAAAACTAGAGGGACATTCATTAATTTTTTGGTGATGGAAAGCTCAGGCCTTTTTTTTCTTATAGATAATAGGACTTTAAAGTGATGAATAACATTCAACACTTTTACAAGAACAGCTTGCAACGGAGATTTATTATACATTGTTATACAAACGTAGGCTAAGCCAACGATAAATTTACTTCACCAAGACACAACTTGCTAGACTCCTACGAGCCTTTTGGGGGTACCGGGTGTCACTACCCTCATGGCTCTGTCTCTGGCCATATTATTAGTGCCCGAATATTTTAGCCCAACGGGTCCATAATTCGGTTGATCAGCGAGGCTTTCGGTAGTTCTCGCGAACACAAATAGGTGTCTATTGGTAAATATCACAGCGTGAGGGAGTTGAAAGGCCTTTAACACACTTTATGTTTATAGAATTTTATCTAAGACTTATGAGTAGTTAGCGTATTTCACTTAATTTTTCAACAGAGCTATTTTGCTATTCTACATTGCTTCTTGGTAGTGTAAGGTATTATTTTAGTGCGCAGTTTGCAACTACAATAGTCCCAAAAGCTCTAATATTTGTTATATATATTATTATTGATTTTTCTTCCGAGTTTCAAATAATACAGATGTGAGGGATTTTAAGACCAATAAATAAATTGTTTTATTTAATGAACTCGGGCAGTTTAATGTTCTTTGCACATTCTCCAGGTAAGCAATTTCTGTGGCATTATTCTTAATAAAGCACTTAGTGGGCATCATTACTTTCTATCGAGTACCAACCCAAGTGTCTTGGCAAGTGTCATCATTAATTTAAGAGTGTGGAAAATTCTTCATGAGGGTCCTGACAGCTGAGTGGACAGCACTCGGCATTCGTAGTCCTAAGATTCCGGGTTCGATCTCCGATGGAGGCGAAAAAAAAAATGGGCAAAGTTTCTTTTACCCTGATGCTCCAGTTCACCTAGCAATAAATAGGTACCTGGGAATTACACAGCTGCTACGGGCTGCTTCCTGGGTGTGTGTAACAAAAAGGAGGCTTGGTCGAGGACCGGGCCGAGGGGACCCTAAGCCCCGAAATCATCTCAAGATAACCTCAAGATAGGCTTATTCAGCCTATTATGTTTATTGCAGTTGCAAATTACTTTGTTGTACTCTTAAAGGCAAGATTTATAATTGGTTATATTCCTAAAAAAATATAGTATTCAGTATATAATATTTTAATTGTTATAGTGTTATTAATATTATGAAGTGTGAGTACTTTTGATCAGAGTTGATACTATTATGAATTGTACTGATATAGTGTTAAGTAACTGATGTACAGCAGTGATTGTGTTCAGTGTTCTGATTAATTCAGTTACTAGTGACTACAATAGTCTTCTTCCATTAATACGACTGCAATAATTACATAGTAATTAATCAGACCAAGTAATTATTCAGTTACTGTACTTTGTGTATATCAATCTTTCATTGGCAAATTACTCATTGATAATATAAATGATTCAATTTATTTAATCTTTCTGACGACTTTAAATAATATCAATAATACCGGTAAGTTCCTTCTTTTAAATCCAATGTTTATTTCAATAGTTAATTTTAATTAGTCAATTGTTAATTTTCATTATTCAATAGTTAATTTTCATTATTCAATCGTTAATTTTATTTATTAAATAGTTAATTTTAATTATTCAATCTTTAATTTTAATTATTCAATCTTTAATTGTCATTATTTAATAATTAATTTTCATTGTATAGTATTTATTAATATTAAATCATACTCCAACTCCTCCCCCATCTCTTAACACTGCTTCATCAATCACCAATTATCATTTACCACATATTAAAGCTGAAAAACTGCGTATGATTCATTATACGTAATGAAGTCATTGACTACAAAGTGGAAAAAAAAATAAATAAATAAAACACATTCAAACAGCGTAGGGTGAGGTCTTCATTAAGGACGCCGGAGGCAGCACACGCACGCACGCACGTGCGCATACGCACACGCACGCACGCACGCACACACACACACACACACACACACACACACACACACAGGCAACCATAAGAGCAACCAGCCATAAATATTACATACTATCACCACAAAACTCCAGCACGAACGTAACAGACGAGAGCAACCCATTTGGTCAGAGTGTGTGTGTGTGTGTGTGTGTGTGTGTGTGTGTGTGTGTGTGTGTGTGTGTGTGTGTGTGTGTGTGTGTGTGTGTGTGTGTGTGTGTGTCTCACACTGATGTAAGACAATCCGTTACCACCTCATGGCTCAGGGTAGGCCGCCGTCTTCAAGACCAGCTTAGGCCTACCGCCCTCCGCCACCACCTGCTGTGTAAGCATCTACAACGTCCCTAATAAGCCCTAATATGGCAATATAACTAAAACGGCTTGCACGGTTCTTTTTAAATTTGATTTAGTTCATTCATTATGCACCCCAGGGGCCTGACAGCTGAGTGGACAGCGCTTCGGATTCGTAGTTCTGAGGTTCCGGGTTCGATCCTCGGTGGAGGCGGAAACAAATTGGCAGTGTTTCTTTCACCCTGGTGCCCCTGTTCACCTAGCAGTAAATAGGTACCTGGGAGTTGGACAGCTGCTACGGGCTGCTTCCTGGGGGGGGGAGGGGGGGTAACAAAAAGGAGGCCTGGACTAGGACCGGGCCGCGGGGACGCTAAGCCCCGAAATCATCTCAAGATAACCCATACCTGTCCTGTATGTTGTGGACAGGTTATCTTGAGATGATTTCGGGGTTTGGGTAGTGTTAAAGGCTAGAGGCACATAATGGTGTCAGGAACTAAGCCCCACAATTCACACAGCTAAGCAAAGTTAGTCTTGATAGGCTAGTTAGTTTAATTATTTTTTATTATATCAACAATGGGTTGGAGAACGATCTTTTAAACCTAAACACACAAACAAACCTAAAAGTACCATATTATGCACTGCACAAGTTAAGACAAAACGTGCTTAAGCTTAAACAAATACTTACGCCTTAGTTACATATAACAGATCACATGAAATAAAAAATAAACCAGCAGGGATACAAAAGTAATAATGTAACTCAACAGTTAGCCACGGGAAGTCGACTTGCACCTCCTACAACAATACAGTAGTCAACCTACACCTCTTACTACAATACAGTAGCCGACTTACACCTCCTACAACAATACAGCAGGCGGGCGTATCCTTACTGGCTGCTTAACTGATGACACACACAGACAATAAGCAAGCGAAACAAGCAGCAGCGTCTTAACACAAACACTTAAGCCTTGACAAATACATTGACAAATACATCACATTAACCTAACCGTTAAACAAACAACTGTTCTTACACAACTTGAATTTAAAAAAAATGTGCATTTATCAACTTATTTCAGATAATCTTGCAAGTGTATGCAACAACAAGAGTAAAAAATACGGGAGTCAGTACTGTAAGACGTTGTTGAAGTTGAGAAAAAAATAAATTTCACCTTGACTGACTGCGTTGGTGGTGAGACGAAGTCCTTCGAGTTCCTTGAGCACTCTCGCAAGACGGTCCAAGTTATCCCAGGCCAAAAGTTTTATGACACTAATATCACCAACCCAAAGCACTCGCAAGCATAGCCACACATGCACTGTTGAATACTGAATGATCTAATTCCACGGTATAAGCACTTGAAAATCACGTGCTTAAAACGGGCTAACTACACAAACATGGAAACAACACTGACACGAGGACGCGACGTGCTCCACCTCCCACTGCCAAGACAACACTGAATGATCAGCCTGGCCGTGATGGTTCCATTCTCGTCGCTCCGTTCTCTGTGGCACCCGCCGCGGGGGAACTGGACTTGCTCTCTCTCTCTCTCACAGCGCTTCATCAACCCTTGGTTTTACGTCATTTTAACAACTGTTTCACACAATTTATGTACTTAATTATAGTCACTTGAATGGCGAATAATCGTTAGTCTCAGTGTGAGGATTTTCAACGACGCATTCAAGAACAGTTTAACCAGATCCCTTAATTTACGACAAGGTCACGCTTCCTACATCACAAAACATGGTCGGCTTTGATGTTATCGCAAGACAAACCTGTAAGGGTTGTGGTCAGAGGCGTGTGAGTAGGTGAGTTGACCACCACCGGATAGTGTCCTTATACGAGAGAGAAGAGGGTGCTACGTATCCTCAAGCAACCATTACAGCAGCATAATTAATATCAATACGGCTTCTTAGGAGCCGGTCGGCCGAGCAGACAGCACACTGGACTTGTGATCCTGTGGTCCCGGGTTCGATCCCAGGCGCCGGCGAGAAACAATGGGCAGAGTTTCTTTCACCCTATGCCCCTGTTACCTAGCAGTAAAATAGGTACCTGGGTGCTAGTCAGCTGTCACGGGCTGCTTCCTGGGGGTGGAGGCCTGGTCGAGGACCGGGCCGCGGGGACACTAAAAAAGCCCCGAAATCATCTCAAGATAACCTCAAGAATCATCTCAATATAACCTCAAGATAGGTAATTGCTCAACTACAGGTTTGGTGCCATTAGCTGGTCAGCGTCTGCAGGTAAACAGTCCGCTGAACTGCTGGCGTCGTCATTCAAACAGGGGATTACGTCAATTGGTTTGTTTTATCGTGGAACGGGACGTATTGTTTTGTAAGGTGCGGGCCGGCGCGCGCGCTCTCACTCGCACACACTCTCCCTGTGTTTCTATCTTTCCGTGTTTCTCTCTCAGTCGTTTTCTTTGTGTTGCTTTCAGTTTCGCTCAGTGTTTTAATAGCGTTTCTCTCTCAATTTTTGTCTCAGTTTCTCTTGCTTGGTGATTCTTTCTCTGTGTTTCTTTCAGTTTCTTAGTGTTTCTCTCGGCGTTTCTGTCTTTCAATGTTTATTTCAATCGTTCTCTTAATCTTTTTTTTTTCTCATTGTTTCTCAGTTTTCCTCTCTGCATCTCTCTCTCAGTCGACTTGCGTTCTTGAATATTCGTGTGGTGTAAGACATTGTTCTCGCTGCGGGTCAACTGTAGAATAACTGGTCATTGAAACAACTGGAAATTTACAATGGCGTGAAATATGGCATCATTCTTTTAGGAGTAAAGAAGAAGTCAACCCATAACGTTCTGTACCACAGCCGCATGAAGAGACACAAGGACCCATGACGTTCTATGCCGCTGATGGTCGATGGAGTGACGTCTCTCCAGAACTGATCATTACAAATGCTGTAAACATATTCAATCAAACCAGCATGATTAACAATCCTAATTCGGTACTTTAGGTGTAAACCAGAGTTGAATTGTACATTGGGGGGGAGGGAAGGGGGAAGAGAAAGAGAGATTGTGTGTGTGTGTGTGTGTGTGTGTGTGTGTGAGAGAGAGAGAGAGAGAGAGAGAGAGAGAGAGAGAGAGAGAGAGAGAGAGAGAGAGAGAGAGAGACAGAGAGAGAGAGAGAGAGAGAGAGAGAGAGAGAGAGAGAGAGAGAGACAGAGAGAGAGAGAGAGAGAGAGAAACCACTTCACATCCAGAGCAAGATAGTATGTGTTTGTGCGTGTGAGTGTGTGTTTACAATTCGTTGGCCAGAAAGGCCAGAGTAATTAAGCGAGAGTAAGGGGACAAACACCACTTTCCGAGAGTTGATTACGTTCTCCACGACTTATTGAACCCGACACTTGCCCTGGGGCAACCATGTACAAATTATTCAACAAGAATTAGGCTTTCGAGGTCTCTCTCTCTCCCTCCCTCCCTCTTTCGGAGAAGTTACATGGCAAACAATAGTAATATCCAAAGCTTTAGGCGGTTCCGTATGAAGTCTGATTAAACTGCAACACATAATGTGTGAGTGTGTGGGGTAAAGGATGCGAGCTTGAGGACTGAGTATTGCAACGGTAGATGAGTATAAATAAAATAAAATCAATTCCCGCCTCTAACACCGATATTTGTATGATGCAGGTAAGAACCTCTACGATGTAAATTCACTATCTGTCTTCGTTCATAGCCTCTTCTTTTCTTCTTCAATTTCTCCCTCCGCGCACCCGTGCCTTTTCTGCTCTCTTCCCTCTCATCCTTCTCACCCTCCTTTCCTCCTCCTCCCCCTTACATCCTTAATCTCCTTGAACCTTCTTGGGTATTACTCTAGCCTTCTCTACCCTTCCTTGTTGCATCTTACCTCTCTCTCACACGTGAATCTCATCTTTTATCTAACAAGTCATTACCGTCACAGCGCGACAGCCAGCAAATGTCGCGGTGGAGCCAGCCTTCCCAAGCCGTGTTTACTGTATGGGCTCCTTGTGTTGGGGATCCTGGTTGACACAATAAAACAAAAGGATCAAAGTATGTGTAGTGACTACAAAGTAACGATGAGATGAGATAAAAATCTCAGCCAAATGGGAGGGATTTTAGCAAATGGCGATGTTTTATGGCATGGAATAGTGGAGAATATCAATCTTTTTACATTAAAACACAACTTGGTTTGGAATGCCTCGGTTACAAATTGTCGAGTTCAACTTTTCGGCTTGGGCTTTTTCTGACCAGCCTGAGGCATGCAGCGGTGTAATGCTACAAGGCAGAACGTCTGGGACTGAAACGTTTTATGAGCAATAACATCCTTCAGTGCCGCCCCCCCCCCCCCCCCACGCAGGAAAGCAACCTGTTATCTTACAATGAACGTCGCTTTTCGCTCGTATGTGTTACATAAAGCTAAAAATTGTCGTTGTAGAAAATGGAAGCAGCTCGCGAAAATTACGTACTTTCCCGTTTTCTGTTTTGGGTCCTCTGGCTTAATCTGTTTGGTTAGGAGAGGACACTTTAAATGAACCGTTTTCTTGACGTTTTGAAACCTTAGGAGGACGAGCTGAGGAAAGACCCCACAAGGCATGATGGACTTCCTTCCCCAGCAATGGTGAAAATCAGTCGACAAGTTTGTCTCTTTTTGCAGAGGTCAACAGATAACAGGATTAACCAATGGTTTAACTAAGGTATAAGGAAGCAAAAGGCGCGAATGGGCACGAGGGCATGAATAAGCCTCATGAACAAAAGAAATATAAAGAGGTACTAGAGGAAAAGGAATAAATACCACATATTAAGAAGAGAAGCAAAGAGACAACTATATGAAAACGACAGAGCAGACAAAGCAAACACCATACCACGGGCTGAACAGCAGTATAGGAACTACTGATAAACTGAGGGAAGGAGGAAACCTTAGGAGGAGGTCATATTGACTCACTAACATTGACTCACTCACTAGGGAAGACGAGATGGTTTTCACACAATAATAAAGGCAAGATTTTGACGCCGTGTAAATAATTAAAGTTTTGAGTCAGATTAGGTTAAGTGGAAAAATGTATAAGACTGATTTTTTATGATTATGCATTAAATCTGAAAAATCTAAATATGGTATAAGATTACGTATTTTTGTAAATGTTGTATCATAATAGAGCTCACGTGGTTCTCTGTTGTTTGGTTTATGAAGATAACAATATTTTGGCTAAGGCATTTGTTTTTTTTTATTGTGGGAATGTCGTAATGAACTGTAATAATAATATTTTATTCGACTCCCGTAATATCCTATTGTTTCCATAGCCTGGTGTGATGTAATTTTGTTTAGCTAGATATATATCATGTAAGTGAATTATTTACCATTCAAACTTGATCATTTCATATATGTGTAAGTGCTGAGTGGATGAGTGAATTAAAAAAAAAAATAATTAACACTCAAAACTTGTTTGCGTATCTTTAAGTTCTCTCTCTCTCTCTCTCTCTCTCTTGATAATAAACAGTTCGAGTAATTGTTCAGCCTAGCATGATGAAAGATGCTAGGCTGAAAGATAAACATTGCCAACCATTGTTTTGTAATTTTCATTTAAATTTTTGAAAATTTCCTTAAACTAATACACATTCCGAGATGCATAGTTGATTTACATCTTGATCATTGGTGACTCGGTGTATACAACGCTGCAGTTATTTCAGAGCTGTAATTTTATAAGACTATTGCAACTAAATTATGGAGGGAGCATATCTCAAGCCCAAAGGGGCTAGGCTATCAGCAGAAGACGTATACCAGATAAATAATACGATCAAGCTACCTTGAGTTTACTACTGATGAGACCAGGTCCAAGGAATATATATATATATATATATATATATATATATATATATATATATATATATATATATATATATATATATATTAGTATATTTTGGTAGCAGTCTTACCTGTAGACATATATTATTAAATATGACCGAAAAAGTAAGATTAATAATTCTAACACGAATTTTCTCAATCTTTCGTACATTACGCTTCACTGTTGGAGGTAAATCAAAAATCACTTCTCCAAAATTCATTTTTATTTCTAGTCTGACGCGACACGGGCGCGTTTCGTAAAACTTATTACATTTTCAAAGACTTCACAAATACACAACTGATTAGAACTTACGTATCTCTGATTTTATATCTACATTTGAGTGAGGTGGGAGGGGTGATGTGGCATTAACACAAGACAGAACAAGAGGGGGATATTAATAGGGTATTAAAAGTATCAACACAAGACAGAACAGAAACAATGGGTATTGAATAGAAGTGTTTGTAGAAACACTTTTCTACAAACACTTCTATTCAATACCCATTGTTTCTGTTCTGTCTTGTGTTGATACTTTTAATACCCTATTAATATCCCCCTCTTGTTCTGTCTTGTGTTAATGCCACATCACCCCTCCCACCTCACTCAAATGTAGATATAAAATCAGAGATACGTAAGTTCTAATCAGTTGTGTATTTGTGAAGTCTTTGAAAATGTAATAAGTTTTACGAAACGCGCCCGTGTCGCGTCAGACTAGAAATAAAAATGAATTTTGGAGAAGTGATGTTTGATTTACCTCCAACAGTGAAGCGTAATGTACGAAAGATTGAGAAAATTCGTGTTAGAATTATTAATCTTACTTTTTCGGTCATATTTAATAATATATATATATATATATATATATATATATATATATATATATATATATATATATATATATATATATATATATGCGAACAAGCCTGAATGGTCCCCAGGACAATATGCAACTGAAAACTCACACCCCAGAAGTGACTCGAACCCATACTCCCAGGAGCAACTGGTATGTACAAGACGCCTTAATCCACTTGACCATCACGACCGGACATAATGAGGTGATAGCCGAGGCTATTTGAACCACCCCACCGCCGGCACTCGGATAGTAATCTTGGGCATAGCATTTTACCAAATCACCTCATTCTTTGGGGCACACGTGAGGAACACAAATGCGAACAAGCCTGAATGGTCCCCAGGACAATATGCAACTGAAAACTCACACCCCAGAAGTGACTCGAACCCATACTCCCAGGAGCAACTGGTATGTACAAGACGCCTTAATCCACTTGACCATCACGACCGGACATAATGAGGTGATAGCCGAGGCTATCATTGGTAAAATGCTATGCCCAAGATTACTATCCGAGTGCCGGCGGTGGGGTGGTTCAAATAGCCTCGGCTATCACCTCATTATGTCCGGTCGTGATGGTCAAGTGGATTAAGGCGTCTTGTACATACCAGTTGCTCCTGGGAGTATGGGTTCGAGTCACTTCTGGGGTGTGAGTTTTCAGTTATATATATATATATATATATATATATATATATATATATATATATATATATATATATATATATATATATATATATATATATATATAGTTATAAATGACCGACGGCTAGGCTAGCCGCTGTAAGTCTAGCTAAACCTGTGAATAACTATTATAACCACATTATTAGTAAATGTAACAGACATTAACTGAGGTGAAAAATAACCTGGAAGAATTAGATATAAGCGAAAAATCAAATGGAGAAATGCGGAGATTCGAACCAGCAACTGTAATGAAATAGTGGCATGTAGCGAGTGATAAACCAGTGTATTGAGCTTTAGTCCTCTCCCTCGTTCTCTCCGCCTATTCCTGCCTTCTCCCTAATATAGGTGTTTCATTAACAGTGACAAAGAGAATACTGACACGAATGTCAGATGTAAATCTTACTGAACAAACACATACACAAAGACCCGAAAGCAATAGCATTAAACATTATGATGAATACCGTGAGGAGACGTTTGTGCAGTATATGGAACTAATAAAGAAGTAATGTCTAACAGGCCATAATATGCCTGGGATACAGACGTATCTGGCAGTCTTCCCAAAGCTCGTGTCGAATACATTACGTGTCAGTTTTGTGAAGATGAAAATGTGTTCTCAAAATTATATTGTACACTGTTCCATGATGACTAATTCCCGATGCCTTGGGTTGAGATTTTCTGAAATACAGAAAATAGTTCTTCAGGTCCAACTATACTGAATCTGTACCCAAGATTTACTTTGTAATGCAACGAGTAATATATATATATATATATATATGATGAAATTATAACGTGAGCTTGTAAAAGTATTTTAACAATTTAATCGCCTTATGTACCGAGTGCTCAATATCCTACTATCTTGCATGTAGTTGAAAAGATCTCTGTCCACGGAGGACAGGAGAAAAATATATCTGCTGGTCAATATTGTAAATGAATGGCTACGTCTGAGGCCGGAACTAAACACTTATGTAATAGTACAGCTTCTCCTCTCCCTTTTCTCTTCCTCATTCTATCCGCCTTCTCAATTCCTCTTTCGTCTACTCCAACCACAATTCTGCCTTATTTTCTCTTCCAATACAGGCTTCACTCCCTGCCTCTCTCCCCACCATCCTTTGTCCTCTTCTCTCTCACCCATTCCTTCTTCCTCTCTGGCCTCTCCCCCCATCCCTGCCTTTCTTTTCTCCGCCCCCTGCTTTCTACCCCTGCCTCCCTCCCCTCTCCTCCTACTACTACCGCCAGCAATACCTTACAGTCAGCTCTCATGGGCACACACTCCCGCCTCACGCTCTAAACACCCGTTTTCTTCCAGCTGCCCAAAACATCACACCGACCCATCCATCAACCCACACTCCGCCGCCTCCCTATCTTTATTCCAGTACTGTGTGTGTGTGTGTGTGTGTGTGTGTGTGTGTGTGGTGTGTGGTGTGTGGTGTGTGTGTGGTGTGTGTGTGTGTGTGTGTGTGTGTGTGTGTGTGGTGTGTGGTGTGTGGTGTGTGTGTGTGTGTGTGTGTGTGTGGTGTGCGTGTGCGTGTGTGTGTGTGTGTGTGGTGTGTGGTGTGTGTGGTGTGTGGTGTGTGTGTGTGTGTGTGTGTGTGTGTGTGTGTGTGTGTGTGTGGTGTGTGTGTGTGTGGTGTGTGTGTGTGTGTGTGGTGTGTGTGTGCGTGTGCGTGTGCGTGTGTGTGTGTGTGTGTGTGGTGTGTGTGTGTGTGGTGTGTGTGTGTGTGTGTGTGTGTGTGTGTGTGTGTGTGTGTGTGTGTGTGTGTGTGTGTGTGTGTGTGTGTGTGTGTGTGGTGTGTGTGTGTGTGTGTGTGTGGTGTGTGTGTGTGTGTGTGTGTGGTGTGTGTGTGTGGTGTGTGTGTGTGTGGTGTGTGTGTGTGGCGTGTGGTGTGTGTGTGTGTGTGTGTGTGTGTGTGTGTGTGTGTGTGTGTGTGTGTGTGTGTGTGTGTGGCGTGTGGTGTGTGTGTGTGTGTGTGTGTGTGTGTGTGTGTGTGTGTGTATTCACCTAGTTGTGTTTGTAACTACCTTTTTTTCCACACCACACCACACACACACACCAGGAAGCAGCCCGTGACAGCTGACTAACTCCTAGGTACCTATTTATTGCTAGGTAACAGGGGAATTCAGGGTGAAAGAAACTTTGCCCATTTGTTTCTGCCTGGTACGGGAATCGAACCCGCGCCACAGAATTACGAGTCCTGCGCGCTATCCACCAGGCCCTGTAAACACACACCCACACACAGGTAGGTAGGTGTGTGTGTGTGTGTGTGTGTGTGTGTGTGTGTGTGTGTGTGTGTGTGTGTGTGCGCGCGTGCGTGCGTGCGTGTGGAGAAGACGAGCATGGATACCAAATTATGTAATACTGCAAGGCTCTAATTACCTTAGTAGCTGCCTCTCACAGCTTCTTGATCACTACGACAAAGTCACTGAGGCATTAGAAGAAAAACAGATTGTCGATGTGGTATACACGAATTTCGCAAAGGCATCCAATAAATGTGACCATGGCGTGATAGGACACAAAATGAGGTCAATAGGAATAACTGGTAAAGTAGGACGCTGGATACTCAGTTTTCTGTCAAACAGAACACAACGAGTAACAGTCAATCATATAAAATCTAGTCCAAGCGCAGTTAAAAGCTCTGTACCTCAGGGTACAGTCCTTGCACCGCTGCTTTTCCTTATTCTCATATCAGATAAAGACAAAAATACAAGTCACAGCTTCGTATTATCCTTTGCAGACGACACAAAAATCAGCATGAAAATTACTTCGGCTGAAGACATTGAAAAACTTCAAGCAGATATTAATAAAGTTTTTGACTGGGCATCAGAAAATAACATGATGTTTAACAGTGATAAATTCCAGGTACTCAGGTACGGTAAAAATGACAACCTTAAACATAATACAGAGTACAAAACGCAGTCAAATTTGCAAATTTGCCCATAGTAGGAAAACAGCATGTAAAGGATTTGGGAATAATAATGTCTGACGACCTAACGTTTAGGGAGCATAACCAAGCAAATATTGCAGCAGCCCAAAAAATGATCGGATGGATTACGAGAACTTTCAAATCCAGGGATCCCATCACAATGGTTGTACTATACAAGTCACTTGTACTGTCCCGTCCATTTCAGTAGCAGTACACACGCAGGTGCTGGTTCCTGGATATTGCTGCTCTTACATTTACCGTCCTAACTCTCGGAAATCTCACATAGCTTTCCCAACTTGTTTTCTATAAAATTATTATCAAGCAGACAACAGGTAGGTAGGCGATGGTTATATATA
Organism: Procambarus clarkii; assembly: GCF_040958095.1. Lineage (NCBI taxonomy): Eukaryota > Metazoa > Arthropoda > Malacostraca > Decapoda > Cambaridae > Procambarus > Procambarus clarkii. The sequence goes on from NC_091227.1 coordinate 9,879,323, forward strand.
TATATATATATATATATATATATATATATATATATATATATATATATATATATAATATATATATATATATATATATATATATATATATATATATTATATATATATATGTCGTACCTAGTAGCCAGAACGCACTACTCAGCCTACTATGCAAGGACCAATTTGCCTAATAAGCCAAGTTTTCATGAATTAATTGTTTTTCGACTACCTAACCTACCTAACCTAACTTTTTCGGGTACCTAACCTAACCTAACCTATAAAGATAGGTTAGGTAGGGTTGGTTAGGTAGGGTTGGTTATATCTACGTTAATTTTAACTCCAATAAAAAAAAATTACCTCATACTTAATGAAATGGGTAGCTTTATCATTTCATAAGAAAAAAATTTGACAAAATATATTAATTCATGAAAACTTGGCTTATTAGGCAAATCGGGCCTTGCATAGTAGGCTGAGAAGTGCGTTCTGGCTACTAGGTACGACATTATATATATATATATATATATATATATATATATATATGTTGTACCTAGTAGCCAGAACTCACTTCTCAGCCTACTATTCAAGGCCCGATTTGCCTAATAAGCCAAGTTTTCCTGAATTAATATATTTACTATAATTTTTTTCTTATGAAATGATAAAGCAACCCTTTTCTCTATGTATGAGGTCAATTTTTTTTTATTGGAGTTAAAATTAACGTAGATATATGGCCGAACCTAACCAACCCTACCTAACCTAACCTAACCTATATTTATAGGTAAGGTTAGGTTAGGTAGCCAAAAAAAGCTAGGTTAGGTTAGGTTAGGAAGGTTAGGTAGACGAAAAAACATTAATTCATGAAAACTTGGCTTATTAGGCAAATCGGGCCTTGAATAGTAGGCTGAGAAGTGCGTTCTGGCTATTAGGTACGACATATATATATATATATATATATATATATATATATATATATATATATATATATATATATACACAAACCTAGAAGGGGTACCACCTCTGGTGCCAATGTGGGGACCCATAGCCTCGGAGAAGAAAATAAAAAGTATTCAGAGAAGACCTTGTGGTTTCACACTGAACACTAATATTATCTTCTCCCATCCCCCATTCTTTTGCATGTACACATTTGTTTTATTTGAACTTTGTTACAAAAAAGGAGTTACATAAATGGTACAAAGATGATTATCATAAGTTGTCGAGTTCCTCAGATGGCGGACAGGAAATGCACACTGCATTCAGGAACCCTGAATGCAGTGCGCATTTCCCCTCTTTATCGCCACGCTGAGGCGCTGGAAAAGAAAGCTGGCAGCTCTAGGGTCCCTTGTTGTTTCAATGAGCTTAGAACCCAGTTCCTTAAAAAAACTGGTAGCACTTTTACCCCAGGCGCCGAGTGTCTCAGAAGCAATGGGCACAAAATTGTAGTGATGATCTAGTTCTCTGTACTACGAGATTTGGCTGCTTCCCTGTGGGTGGCAGCGCCACCTGGTTGAGCAACACTGAGGTCAATGTAGGTGTTAGCCAGGGTTGATAGGCATGTGTAGTCCCATACCAACTGCTTGCCGTTCTTCCAGGGGTTCACTGTGATACCATCCGGGCGACCAATAAGAGCATCAGAGTTATGGGGCGTTAGTTAACGGGGCTCTCTTTCAGCTGGGCATCCAGCTGTGGTGAGGCTCCTCTTTATGATGTTGTTAACTTTACCATGGTGGCCGTACCTGTCAGCCACCACCTCGCCGCAAATACACCTATATCTGGTGTAGATTGGGGCAGCAAGGCGGAGGGCCACAGCAATTCGGAGGGCGTGTGGTGTGAGACGCGTGCCAGTTGCTGACATTGGGGTTGCTAACAGGAAATCTCCTGCATGTGGGGCTTCTACTGCTGTGAGACAAGCAATGTCGTGTTGTGTTGTTGCAGGACCCAGGCACTGTGCAGCAACTTGGTCTACAATGGGGCCATCCCAGCTGGATTGCTTGTGGGCTTTTGGGGATGGTGGTTGAGGTGATGGGCCTGCATGAGAGGCCCACTCTGTGGCACAGCATGTAAAATTGGGATCATGTACACCTGCCAGCTGATGTAAGCTGGTAGAATTTGCTTCACAAGGTCGTCGGACCTTGTGTAGACTACCATCCGAGTGCCGGCGGGGAAGTGGTTCAAATAGCTTCGGCTATCACTTCCTTATGTCCGGTCGTGATGGTCAAGCGGATTAAGGCGTCCTGTACATACCAGTTGCGTTGCTCCTGGCAGTATGGGTTCGAGTCACTTCTGGGGTGTGAGTTTTCAGTTGCATATAGTCCTGGGGACCATTCAGGCTTGTTTATATATATATATATATATATATATATATATATATATATATATATATATATATATATATATATATATATATATGTCGTACCTAATAGCCAGAACGCACTTCTCAGCCTACTATTCAAGGCCCGATTTGTCTAATAAGCCAAGTTTTCATGAATTAATGTTTTTTCGTCTACCTAACCTACCTAACCTAACCTAGCTTTTTTTGGCTACCTAACCTAACCTTACCTATAAATATAGGTAAGGTTAGGTTAGGTAGGGTTGGTTAGGTTCGGTCATATATCTACGTTAATTTTAACTCCAATAAAAAAAAATTGACCTCATACATAGAGAAAAGGGTTGCTTTATCATTTCATAAGAAAAAAATTCTAGTAAATATATTAATTCAGGAAAACTTGGCTTATTAGGCAAATCGGGCCTTGAATAGTAGGCTGAGAAGTGAGTTCTGGCTACTAGGTACGACATATATATATATATATATATATATATATATATATATATATATATATATATATATATATATATATATATATATATATAATTTTTTTTTACCTAAAAGGGGTCCTGTCTCTGGTGCAATTGTATGGGACCCATAGCCTCAGAGAAGAAAATATAAAGAACTCAGAGTACACTCTACCTTGTGGATTCTCACTGAATATTTTGATATTTTCTTCTCCTACCCCTATTATATATATATATATATATATATATATATATATATATATATATATATATATATATATATATATATAACTTCATTTTAAAATTTAAACAAAAAGGGTTACAACATTGGTTATATGCAGGTTACAAGGCTACTTGTCACAGGTTGTAGAGCTCCTCCAGCTCCTCCGATGGCGGACAGGAACCATGGATGCAGTGAACATTACCTTTCTGGATCACCACATTATGTCTGTGGTGTGGAGAGTTAAACTGCTGTACATCTATTAAGTTCAGTTATTATTGTAATGATCTGTACAAGTTGTCACGAACAATGTTTCTGATTATGAATTTGAAAACTGTAATGATTTTAAAATAATTGATAAATGTAGCTTCTAAATCTAAATTCAAATCTTAAGTATACAGTTTATAATTACAGATATTACATGACATTATTATTATTATTATTATTATTTTCTTTTAGGTAAATAATTTACTGTAAATTTGTGTAAACACAATTATAAATGTACAAACATTTATGAATGAAGTATTTGAATTTTTAATTGAATTATACAAGTAAAACTCCGCTTATGCTCAGTTATAGCACATGGATGGCGATTATATATCTCATCTGATAATTAATAGCAACATGGACTTAGTGTTGCTGCGCCTCCCATACAAACCCTCCCAAACTCCACCATAATCTTATCTTATTCCCAAGCAACTACACACCAAGTCCCAATCCCCACACTCCCCCCACAAAATTGGGGGACTCCTCACCTCCAAAGGAGATGAGAATGGAGGATTATCCAGCCTCACCTCCCCTCATATTTGCCACACAATCCTATCTCCTCTCCAACACTACAACAAATACTGCATAATTGTAACCTAATCTTCCAGACAATCCCACCCACAGTCACTACACAATCCCACCTCACCTTTCACTCCAATCGCTAACCACTGCCGCTTTACTTCAAACAAAATCACATCTCATTTTCTACAAAATCGTGCCTCGTCCCCGACACAATCCCACCGGAGCATCCTGGTGTCATTCCCTGCCTCGGGGTCGACTGCAGCAAATAGGGAGTGCGGCCCGGGGCATTCAGGCCGCATTTAAAGTGAGTAGTTGAGGAAGATTTTTTGTACTCTAACTTGGTTATATTGACAAGCGTCTGAGCGCTGAATTGCTATTTGTGTTACGAGTGTTGACGCGGGTGTGTGGCTGAGTTATATATTAAGGTTATATAAGAGGTATATTGGCCTCCGCCTCTAGCTATCAACATTTTGCAACATTTCTGACGTCTTTGCTTCGTTATATATGATTTTAAAACTGTTGATTAAATTCTTTTCCACCAAACATTCTTCCAGTTTCTTCCACTGTTTCATGATTCAAACACTTAAGGAAAACTGCCTTACATCCTGTTGGTTCAAGTTCCCGTTGGCGTCCCCTCACTGTAGCAACAGTCGACTCTTTTAGTCTATATCTTAAAATCTTGTACGTTGTGATCATGTCTCTCATTCTGTTTTTTGTGATGATGTGCGATACTGTGTGTTGCTGTGATCTGTGTGATATGTATGATGATGTGTGATGCTGTGTGCTGTGTGATCTGTGGGATGCTGTGTGCTGTGTGATGCTGTGTGATTTGTGGGATGCTGTGTGCTGTGTGATCTGTAGGATGCTGTGTGCTGTGTGATGCTGTGTGCTGTGTGATTTGTGGGATGCTGTGTGCTGTGTGATCTGTAGGATGCTGTGTGCTGTGTGATGCTGTGTGCTGTGTGATTTGTGGGATGCTGTGTGCTGTGTGATCTGTAGGATGCTGTGTGCTGTGTGATCTGTGGGATGCTGTGTGCTGTGTGATGCTGTGTCATGCTGCTGAGCGCGTGCGAGAGAGGAGGTATTATGAGTATGTGTAACCTTGTTACCTTACATGGTGTCCCTACCTCCGGACACTACACCTCCGGACACTACACCTCCGGACACTACACCTCCGGACACTACACCTCCGGACACTACACCTCCGGACACTACAACTCCGGACACTACACCCTCGGACACTACACCTCCGGACACTACACCTCCGGACACTACACCTCCGGACACTACAACTCCGGACACTACACCCTCGGACACTACACCCTCGGACACTACACCTCCGGACACTACACCTCCGGACACTACACCTCCGGACACTACAACTCCGGACACTACACCCTCGGACACTACACCTCCGGACAGTACACCTCCGGACACTACACCTCCGGACACTACACCTCCGGACACTACACCTCGGACACTACACCCTCGGACACTACACCCTCCGGACACTACACCTCCGGACACTACACCTCCGGACACTACACCTCCGGACACTACAACTCCGGACACTACAACTCCGGACACTACACCCTCGGACACTACACCTCCGGACACTACACCTCCGGAGCACTACACCTCCGACACTACACCCTCGGACCCGGACACTACACCTCCGACACTACACCCTCCGGACACTACACCTCCGGACACTACACCTCGGACACTACACCTCCGGACACTACACCTCGACACTACACCTCCGGACACTACCAACCTCCGGACACTACACCTCGGACACTACACCTCCGGACACTACACCTCCGGACACTACACCTCCGACCTACACCCTCGGACACTACACCTCCGACACTACACCCTCGGACACTACACCTCCGGACACTACACCCTCGGACACTACACCTCCGGACACTACACCTCCGGACACTACACCTCCGGACACTACACCTCCGGACACTACACCTCCGGACACTACACCCTCGGACACTACACCTCCGGACACTACACCCTCGGACACTACACCTCCGGACACTACACCTCCGGACACTACACCTCCGGACACTACACCTCCGGACACTACACCTCCGGACACTACACCCTCGGACACTACACCTCCGGACACTACACCCTCGGACACTACACCTCCGGACACTACACCTCCGGACACTACACCTCCGGACACTACACCTCCGGACACTACACCTCCGGACACTACACCTCCGGACACTACACCTCCGGACACTACACCTCCGGACACTACACCCTCGGACACTACACCTCCGGACACTACACCTCCGGACACTACACCCTCGGACACTACACCTCCGGACACTACACCTCCGGACACTACACCCTCGGACACTACACCTCCGGACACTACACCCTCGGACACTACACCTCCGGACACTACACCCTCGGACACTACACCTCCGGACACTACACCTCCGGACACTACACCCTCGGACACTACACCTCCGGACACTACACCTCCGGACACTACACCTCCGGACACTACACCCTCGGACACTACACCTCCGGACACTACACCTCCGGACACTACACCCTCGGACACTACACCTCCGGACACTACACCTCCGGACACTACACCTCCGGACACTACACCCTCGGACACTACACCTCCGGACACTACACCTCCGGACACTACACCCTCGGACACTACACCTCCGGACACTACACCTCCGGACACTACACCCTCGGACACTACACCTCCGGACACTACACCCTCGGACACTACACCTCCGGACACTACACCTCCGGACACTACACCCTCGGACACTACACCTCCGGACACTACACCTCCGGACACTACACCTCCGGACACTACACCCTCGGACACTACACCTCCGGACACTACACCTCCGGACACTACACCCTCGGACACTACACCTCCGGACACTACACCTCCGGACACTACACCCTCGGACACTACACCTCCGGACACTACACCCTCGGACACTACACCTCCGGACACTACACCTCCGGACACTACACCCTCGGACACTACACCTCCGGACACTACACCTCCGGACACTACACCTCCGGACACTACACCCTCGGACACTACACCTCCGGACACTACACCCTCGGACACTACACCTCCGGACACTACACCTCCGGACACTACACCCTCGGACACTACACCTCCGGACACTACACCTCCGGACACTACACCTCCGGACACTACACCCTCGGACACTACACCTCCGGACACTACACCTCCGGACACTACACCTCCGGACACTACACCTCCGGACACTACACCCTCGGACACTACACCTCCGGACACTACACCTCCGGACACTACACCCTCGGACACTACACCTCCGGACACTACACCTCCGGACACTACACCCTCGGACACTACACCCTCGGACACTACACCTCCGGACACTACACCTCCGGACACTACACCTCCGGACACTACACCTCCCGACACTACACCTCCCGACACTACACCTCCCGACACTACACCTCCCGACACTACACCTCCCGACACTACACCTCCCGACACTACACCTCCGGACACTACACCTCCGGACACTACACCTCCCGACACTACACCTCCCGACACTACACCTCCGGACACTACACCTCCCGACACTACACCTCCGGACACTACACCTCCCGACACTACACCTCCCGACACTACACCCCCGGACACTACACCTCCCGACACTACACCTCCCGACACTACACCTCCCGACACTACACCTCCCGACACTACACCTCCCGACACTACACCTCCCGACACTACACCTCCCGACACTACACCTCCCGACACTACACCTCCCGACACTACACCTCCCGACACTACACCTCCCGACACTACACCTCCCGACACTACACCTCCCGACACTACACCTCCCGACACTACACCTCCCGACACTACACCTCCCGACACTACACCCCCGGACACATCCACAGTTGTGCAGCTGCCCTAGACTATATAAAGGGGAGTACAGTGTGTCAAAAAAGCTAGCTACGTGTTGCGAAAAATCCCCATCAGACAAGATGGTTGGTCATACAGAGGCATGTGACAAGTAGTCTGCACTGACAAACTCTGGGTGTAATATGAGGATATCATCATGAACACAAGAGTGAAGAAAGTAATTGCGAAGCTCCAGGTACTTCATGCCAACTGGTCTGAATGGTCTAATAACTGGGCATTCGGAGATGTAGTGTGGCAGATCATGTCGCAGTTCCTGCTCACAGAGTTTGCACCTGGAGTGCTCAGGATCTCCCAATCTAAAATATAAGCTGGAATTACCAAAAAAATCTCTGGAAAAACGCACATCAGCTTCCAGGGGGAACTTTAACGTATGAGAAAAAAATAAATAATATTTGGTGCAGATTAAACCAAAGCAATATAGATGTCGCCGAGTAAGCAACTGTCCTGCCAGAGACACTGAGTGCAAGTTCAACCTCAATAGGTGAGGCGATTTGCTATCTACAAAATTAAGTTTCGTCAGGTTTATGGTCTTGTATATCTTTAGGAAGGCTTGCAACATTCACTAGGAGGGAATAGTGCAGTATGCCCAGCGGCACTATGCCGGACGGCTCATGCTACTCAATTCTCAGCCCGACAACAAAATTCCGGCTTTGTTGCCATTACTAGTATTGCTGAGTGTTAGTGGTTGAGTATCAGGACGATATAGTTACATCCATCAGGCACCGTGTAACGATTCTATTAAAGACAGCCCACGAACCAAACATTTATCAGAAAACGAGGCACAGTGGAAAATAATGGAGGAACTAAGTCAAACTATCTATCGGAGCCCCTCTCCTGCAGCCAATGTTCAGATGCTGTTTACCTGTATCTATAAGAGAATATGTCTGCTCGAGGGTGGAGGCCAGATGCTTGGGGCTAGTCTGTAAACCTTGCAGGATAGGAAGGAGAGGTAGGGGACGGGAGGGAGGCAGGATGAACGGAGCAGAGAGAAAGGGGAGGGAGGGAAGGACAGACAAAGGGAGAACAGAAGGCAGACATGCAGGTAAACAGCAGGTAGTGAGAATGGGAAATAAAATGAGGGCCAGAGCGAATGGGGGAGTACAAAGGTAGAGCGGGAGGGAAAGAGAATGGGAGAAGGCGATAGCACAAGGGAGAGAGAACGAAAGGTAGGGAAGGAAGGAACGAGAGAGAAATGGAGGGAGTGAGAATAGTCTGGAGATGGGGAGGAAAGGAGGACGGGAGAGAGATGGAGAGAGGACGGGAGAAGGGGAGAGGGGGAGGGGGAAAAGGGAGAGAGATGAGTGTGTGGTGATGCAGGTTGGGATGCTGTATATGTTCCCAGTTATTATAATTTCTCATCATTTTCTTGGATTTGTTTTTGGCGGAATGATGCCTGGTCGAGAGAGAGAGAGAGAGAGAGAGAGAGAGAGAGAGAGAGAGAGAGAGAGAGAGAGAGAGAGAGAGAGAGAGAGAGAGAGAGAGAGAGAGAGAGAGGGGTGGGGGGTGTTCAGGTGCATGTACCATATACATAGTCGTGTTGATGAGCATAAATATCGCCATAATACATAACCATGGGCACGCCTACCACCCGCTTGCATTGTCACATTACCAAATTCATTATTTATTTATTCTGTCAAATGTGGTGTAAAAATTACGTAGAAGATACATTGAGAACTTCAGTTACAGCGAAGATGTCTGCCTGCTGGAGAACACTTCCATTAGCTTATAAATATGTTTTATATATATACAACATGACGGTAGAGCAGCTGAAGGCTCTCGCTTTACTCCACACTCCCGCCTGCAACATACAATAACATATTTGCAATGAAATGTCTTGGGACTGAAGTGATATTCAATAAATGTTGTCATAATTGTAATAAACTCCTAAGACAGCTGGAAGACCACCGTAATATCAGACTATTGTTGTTGGTTCAGTCCCTCCTCCTAAAGTTCCAAAACGTCATGAAAACGGTTAAGTAACAATGTCCTCTCGTAACCTAACAGACTAAGCCAGCAACCCGTCCTCTAACAAATTACGTCGCTTTTCGCTGGTATGCGTTACGGCCAAATATCGACGTATTTGGATATTTATTTTTCCAAAACAGCAAGTTGAAGGTCCTCTGGTAGGTTAGGAGGGCAGGAAGTTCTCGTAAAGTTTCAAAGCATCATAAAAACCGTTAATTGCAAGTTTCCTCTCCAAACCTTACAGCCTAAGCCAGAGGACCCAAAACAGAAAACGTGACATTCAAGTCACTTTCGCCAGCCGCTTCCATTTTCCAGTACGATGATTTTTGGCCTTATGTAACGCATACGAGCGAAAAGCGACGTTATTTGAAAGAGGACAGGTTGACGGTTAGGCTAGTGACGCAACCCGCCAGCAGGTGGCTTCTGGCGCCCATGGGTCGAGGGGCGGCATTAATATCCCGCATGATGAGTTAATTCCCAGAACTAGTTGCAGTCACTCAATATTCCTTATCACAGCGAGGCAAGAAGAAGACAAATTACTTTTACTAGAAAAGATTGAGAAGGTCGACTTCTGACGCGGAAAAATATTTTACTGAATTAAAATCGATAACCTCATAAACAGCGTCCGGAGACAACTCTCTTCCATAACCGATGTAAACAAGCTTTTACATATTTCTTTGAGCAGCAGTTTCAGTGTTTACGTTTTTGGCTAGAAGACGTATTGTCTCAATCATATCCTCGCGTTTATAATATGTTTTCAACATCTTTAAAGACTTCAAGCAGCTTCGAAATCTGAGGTCTACTCGTAGCCTCATGTCTCTTCACAGGCTGAGGTCTCCTCATAGGCTTCGTTCCCTTTGAGAAAACAGTTTTAGTTCTTGTAGTCTTTATAATACACCAAGTAATTCACGCGTTATACCGAGGGAACAATGCATGTATCACTTTGTAATCAACATCTCTCCATAATGTCCAGTACTTGAACCACTTGACCTTGGCAGCAGTTGTCTGAGCATTTGACACTAAAGTTTAATATTCTTGCCACTAAATTATATTTCACTGCATTTACAGTATCTACACTGAAATTAGTGTCCTCATCTCTAGCCACTGTGACAGCGCTGACAATCACAGGAACAACGTAGAACTGACAAACACAGGAACAATGTAGCACTGACAAACACAACAACGTAGCACTGACAAATACAGAAACAGCGTATAACTAACAAACACAGGAACAACGAAGCACTGACAAACACAGGAACAACGAAGCACTGACAAACACAGGAACAACGAAGCACTGACAAATACAGAAACAGCGTATAACTAACAAACACAGGAACAACGAAGCACTGACAAATACAGAAACAGCGTATAACTAACAAACACAGGAACAACGAAGCACTGACAAACACAGGAACAACAAAGCACTGTGTTATGACCCCACGTAGCCTGGGTGGAGCAAATCTACCCCGGTGAGAGTTAGTCTGCCTTCCGGACCTATTTGAGAGGTCAGAGGAAAGATGTATATATATTAAATAATTGAGTAAACCTCAGTGAGTAATCTCAGGGTACTAGCAGAGGATGGGCGTTGGTAATAAGTGACATGAAGTGAGATGTCGATACTTTGGGACGTGAAGTGACGCTAGCAGGAGGTCGTGACACAATTTGAGTCACGACTGTCGTCAGAGGTGATTGTTGTTACGAATCTCACTAGGATTCTGCCATTACTCTTGATTCTCATATTACTTTATTGTCTTGTTCTTTAATATAGCATCTAGTTGTATGATATAAGATTTTGTATGTTATATATATATATTATAGCATGCAGTAGTGTGCATGAGTTACATTATATTGTGTGAGGCTTTTGGTGTTAATTTCTCATGTAGTTTCTCCGTGTGGGCGGTTGACCATATTTGGATATGGCCAGTGTGGGAACATTGTTGTCAATCGAGTGTTTATAGTTTACATTGAGTTATGCCCATATTTGGTTTCTGTATTATTGTATGGAATGTTGTACCAGTGTTTACTACTCTTTAGTTTAACAATGTTTTGAATATTAGTGCTGCGTTTTATTATTAGATTTTCCACAATGTTTGTGTGGACGGTTAGTTGATTTTTGGGTAGACGCTTGGCCTGTGGTCCAAGGCGTGGGCAGAAGCGTGGCGGCTGCTGTCATGAGGAGTCATGGTTTAAGTTAAGTCATTGGTCACTGTTATTTTAGCCCATATAAATGTTAATTATCTGGTTAGATCATATTGTATATATCTCTCTAATTAATCCATGTCTTGGTGATAGTGCTCATGTCTCAATAAGGAGGTTATTCTATGATTTGCATGCTGGAGAATATTTCTGGTTATTATTTATACATTTAATTGTTATTACGTTTGTCCCCCTTAGCATAAATATATTGTTCTCCATTTTATGCAGTGATGTATATTTACCCCTAGACAGTTGTTGGCAAGGCCGATTTAGTATTTTCTTTATTGCACTGCGGGGAGAAGAACCTTATTTAGTCTCAAGGGTGGTAACAATTGTACTTTGTTGATTCTTCCGGAATAAGTTAGAATATAGTTCCCTGTGTTAGTGTTGGAGTGAAGACTACTTGTCTACAAGTGTGAGGAGGCTGTTGGGGACTTAGTACACAATTTCTCTGTGATTTTGATAAATTAGAGACAACCTGGAAGTGAGCTTAGCTCGCGCCTTGGTGAAACTCTAATTGTTGTGCCTTCAAGAGGAAGAAAGCAAGCAGGACTTTCTGTTGTGGAGCCTGCCAGGCGACGTTGTGAACTCAAGTCGTGGACCGGAGGAAGCCTTGTGAGCAAGTCCTGAAGTATTTTTGTGGGTGGCCTGTGAGAGCGCCATGTTTGAGCTCCAGTGAGTGAGAGTCCTCACATCAGAGATTTCGGCGGTTTGTTTGGGAAGGAGTTCATGGAGAAACTTCGAAGTTAGAGAAGTTGATGGAGAAACTTCGAGGTTGTAGAAGAAGTGTGTGCTGAACTCTGTGGTGGAGCAGAACTCCATAGTGAGGGTTGACTTCAAGCAGTGTAGAGGAGCTACACGTGTCTCTGTGGCATCATTGGTGAAGCGTCACTGATGTTGGACTAGGACTTTGTTGTGCAGCAGATTGGGAGAACTGCAGAGGTGCCTTTCCTGATATTTTGGAGGACCAAGAGATAAGTATTGGTGGTGAGCCTCTAGGAGCAGAACAGTGGTTCATGGTGGACACACATAATGTATAAGGGAAGTGCTGGAATACTTATTGGCATGTAAGACGCAGTGTAAGGTGAGAGATTGATTTCTTCTTGTGTTGGGGGATACTTATGTAGATGTTTCTGGTGTTTCAGCCCCGAGCTGAGTTTCATATATGTTACGAATCTTACTAGGATTCTAACATTACTCTTGATGCTTATATACTTTATTGTCTTGTTCTATAATTAGTATAATATCCAGTTGGGTGATATTAGACTATTGTATGTTATATATGGTAGCATGCTGTAGTGTGCCTGAGTTGCATTATATTGTATGAGGCTTTTTTTGTACAAGTATTTTCATGTTGGTGTCTTCCATGTGGGGGGATGACCATATTTGGATGTGGCCAGTGTGGGAACTTGTTGTCAAGTGAGTGGTTATAGTTCAACCTTGATTAATTCTTATTATTGTTTGCCAGTAAATTATATTGAGCAATGAAACAGTATTAAATAATATTAAGATTAATAATGATTTGAATATTTGTACTACATTTTGTTAGTAGAATTTCCACAATAGTTTATGTGGATGTTTAGTTGATATTGTGGTAGGATGCCTGGCCTGGGAACCTACACTTTGGTCAGAGGCGTGGCAGCTTTGGTCGAGAGGAGACATGTGTATTATTGCATGCTAAAGAATATTTCTGGCTATTATCTGTACCATTTAATTGTTATGTTTGTCACCCTTAGCGTTATCTTGAGATGATTTCGGGGCTTTTTTAGTGTCCCCGCGGCCCGGTCCTCGACCAGGCCTCCACCCCCAGGAAGCAGCCCGAGACAGCTGACTAACTCCCAGGTACCTATTTACTGCTAGGTAACTGGGGCATTCAGGGTGAAAGAAACTTTGCCCATTTGTTTCTGCCTCGTGCGGGAATCGAACCCGCGCCACAGAATTACGAGTCCTGCGCGCTATCCACCAGGCTACGAGGCCCCTAGGGATATATTGTTTTATAGATATATTGATATATTGTTTTATATCCCAGCGTAGATATATTGTTTTCCCAATTTATGCAGTGTTTTTTCTTTACCCCTAGACACCTGTTGGCAAGGCCGATATAATATATATATTGATCACTGCGGGAAAAGAATCGTACTAAGTCTCAAGGGTTGTAACAATATACTTTAAGGGGCCGAGGATACAGTATTGTTGTGACAGGATTTCAGCCCCATTTAGTGAGGGAGAAGTAAGTGGTAAGCCAAGAGTTGGGCAGCCACTTGATATGGACAGTTGGTGACGCCAGGATATGATATTGGAATGCTACCGGGTTGTAGCAAGTTAGTGTTGTATGATAGTGTTTCATTTTATATATTATGTAGTATGTATGTTTTCTTTCTATAATATGTATATGTATAATATGTAATTTACCTAGATCAAGAGAATTACAGGTTGATCTAAGTAAATTACAAGCACTCCAGTGTCCATTGCTGGTCGACTGACGGTAGAGGGAGTGTGGCTGCCATGGTCGGTTGTTTGTTTTGTGAAGGAGTGGTTGGGGACCAAAGCTATCTTTTAGAGGTTTAAGTCCCAAAATCCCCAAACCCCCTCAGGGCAGAGTAAATATTGGGGGCCTGTCCGGGATTGAATTGACACACCCACAGTTCGAGTCCAGGAGGTGGGACTGACACGCCCATTGCAGTTGTAGGTAGCTTGTGTGACAGAACAACTGTCACACAAGCTACCGTGACAACTGACAAACACAGAAACAACGTAGCACTGACAAACACAGGAACAACGTAGCACTGACAAACACAGGAACAACGTAGCACTGACAAATACAGGAACAACGTAGCACTGACAAACACAGGAACAACGAAGCACTGACAAACACAGGAACAACGAAGCACTGACAAACACAGGAACAACGTAGCACTGACAAACACAGGAACAACGAAGCACTGACAAACACAGAAACAACGTAGCACTGACAAACACAGGAACAACGAAGCACTGACAAACACAGGAACAACGAAGCACTGACAAACACAGGAACAACGAAGCACTGACAAACACAGGAACAACGTAGCACTGACAAACACAGGAACAACGTAGCACTGACAAACACAGGAACAACGTAGCACTGACAAACACAGGAACAACGAAGCACTGACAAACACAGGAACAACGAAGCACTGACAAACACAGGAACAACGTAGCACTGACAAACACAGGAACAACGTAGCACTGACAAACACAGGAACAACGAAGCACTGACAAACACAGGAACAACGAAGCACTGACAAACACAGGAACAACGAAGCACTGACAAACACAGGAACAACGAAGCACTGACAAACAAACGTAGGCACAGCTTTTTACACCCACAAAACATGTTAACAAATTAGGCAACTAATTTCAAGCAAATTCGGAGAGTTGGTTTCTAAACTGTTTTTAACTTGAAAACATTGTTGAAACTTTTTATCAGACGTGTGTGTTGTTGTGGGGCGGGTGTGGGTGACGCCAGCCCTTAATGACCCGTTATTGATGAAAACCAACTGTACCGCTCTCGTTAGTGGTTCACTGGTGGTGGTGGTGGTAATGGTGGTAGTGTTAGTGCAGCCCGTCCTCCAAACAAAGATCCAAAAGTGATTCCATGCACCCGCCAAACCCCCTGTTTATGAATGAAAAGCGGTTTACACACGACTCACAACTGCTGACGTTCGAACATATCCGGAACAAGTGCTTCACTGACGAATTTTGTTCGAATCACAACACTATCAATGCTTCACCCACGTACTACAAATACAAATAAACGCCAACAGAACCTAAACACCTAACCTAACCTAACCTATGCCTATATATGCACAATATGCTAATATATTATAATATTAATTTATACTTGAGAAAATTCCCGTTTTGAATGAACAGCATGTTAAAATTTATGAATGCGTCTGTGGGGTCGACCACTGGATGTAATGGACTCGAGTCGAGGACGGGTTGGTTAGTGATGGTTGTAGCGGGTATCCTCATTCTAGTACTCGCATTTCCTTTATAGTGTAGATCAGTATTTCGCAACCTGGGATTGAAGAGAATCCTAAGGGGTTCCACCAGAGGTCAGGTGAAAGAAACTGCACATTTTGACCAGACGACACACTAGAAGGTGAAGGGACGACGACGTTTCGGTCCGTCCTGGACCATTCTCAAGTCGATTGTGAATGGTCCAGGACGGACCGAAACGTCGTCGTCCCTTCACCTTCTAGTGTGTGGTCTGGTCAACATACTTTAGCCACATTATTGTGACTCATCGCTTGCAAACTGCACATTTGTTTCTGCCTTGGCCGGGAGCGTGTCCCGAGCCCTGAGGACTAAGACCCCCGAGCGCTGTTCACTCGGCCGCGAGGACCGTTATTTGTGTG
Organism: Procambarus clarkii; assembly: GCF_040958095.1. NCBI lineage: Eukaryota > Metazoa > Arthropoda > Malacostraca > Decapoda > Cambaridae > Procambarus > Procambarus clarkii. The sequence continues at coordinate 9,895,647 of NC_091227.1, forward strand.
TGTGTGTGGGGGGGGGGGGGTGTTAGAGAGCAAGCAACCTCTGGTGGCCAACATGCTGCATCATTATATGCAGCTGCCAGTTACAGGAGCGAGCCCCACGCACTGGAGGCCCTCGGGAGAATCACCTGAGGGCCTCCAGATACTTGAACACTAACAGTGACAGAGAATGGCAACTCAAGCAAGCATTCCACATTCCTTTTCTCTGATTAGTCTCTTCACTACACACACAAATCACAATAGCGTGATGCATCAAATGAACAAATCCACAGAGGCAATGTGGATTTGTTCATTTGATGCATCACACTACTGTGATTTCTGTGTATAATGAAGTAAGGGTGAAGAAGTAGAACGGCCTACTGACATAGCTCGAGTGCATGGGGGAGTTGTGTAAAACCCTGGTTTATGTCTCGGAGAGGCTGCAGGAGCCAAGTAAGTTCAATAGAACTTCTGGTTTCAACTTTTTGACCATGTCGTAGCTCAGTTATTTAAGGCAGCGTCTGGGATGCTCTCAGACGTAGGTTCGAATCCGCGTCACGGCCCTTGTGGATTAGTCTCTTCACTCTAACATGCACTCGCTATAGCTTAACAGACGTACGCGCATACACCATTAAGTTGATGCACACATATGTACACAAATATACGCCACATATATATATATA
>NC_091227.1:9898805-9911305 GCF_040958095.1 Procambarus clarkii
TTTTATGAAGTCTTCAACGAAACCATTGGAGAAGCCGTTGTTGACTAGGACCTGCCTTACCCTACATAGTTCTTCATCGACTTGCTTCCATCCTGAGCTGTGGCTGAGAGCACGGTCGACATAAGCATTGACAACACTCGTCTTGTACCTGTCTGGGCAGTCACTATTGGCATTGAGGCACATTCCTATGTTTGTTTCCTTAGTGTAGACTGCAGTGTGGAAACCTCCGCTCCTTTCCATGACTGTTACATCTAGAAAGGGCAGCTTCCCATCCTTCTCCATCTCGTAAGTCAAAGTCAACACAGAATTCCGCTCAAATGCCTCTTTCAGCTCCTGCAGACGTCTGACCTCAGGTACCTGTGTAAAAATGTCGTCAACATACTTGCAGTATATGGCAGGTTTCAAGTTCATGTCAACTAAGACCTTCTGTTCGATGGTACCCATGTAGAAGTTTGCAAGAACGCCTAGGGGAGAACCCATGGCGACCCCATCTACTTGCTTATTCATGTGCTCATCAGGGCTCAAGAAGTGTGCCTCTTTAATATAAGCTTGGAGTAGTTTCCTTAGAATGTTTTCTAGTATGTCAAGAGGAGTACAGGCCGGATCACGCTGTCCGCTATCATCCCGATTGTTTCATCCACAGGTACGTTGGTAAACAGTGATTCTATGTCCAACGAGGCTCTTATCCCTGTGGCCCGTGTTCCCCGCAGTAAGTCAACAAATTCCTATGGAGACTTCAGGCTGAAAGCACAAGGTACATAAGGAGTCAGCAAGCCATTGAGTCGCTTCGCCAGTCTGTACGCGGGAGTGGGTATCTGGCTGATAATTGGCCGAAGTGGGTTTCCAGGCTTGTGTGTCTTGACATTTCCATACGCATACCCAGGTTTGTATTCCCCAATAATCTTTGGCAGATGGAGTCTAGATTTCTAGGCGTTCACAGTTTCCATCAATCTATTTACCTCTGTTTTCAATTCGGCTGTAGTGTCCTTCGTTACCCTTTGGAATTTAGTTTCGTCAGAGAGTATGAGGTTCATTTTCGCCAGATATTCGTCTTTTTAAGAATGACGTATATTGGCGACTTGTCACCTCTCCTGACGACTCCTTGTTCTCACGAAGGTTCTTAGCTGCCGCTTTGAGCTCGGGGGACAGTATGGTGCTTCTGTAGTTGCCTCGAATCTTTCCTCCTTCTGCAATAAATTCTGCTTGTAAGGTGTCTTTGGTGGTGACCTCCTTATGTGTCTCGAGGTCGAATATGTCGTCCAATAGGATCTCCAACTCCACTTTCCGGGCCATCTCACTTGGTCTGGACAAACGTGACAGTTTATACCCAGATTTAGGAGTGACTTGGTCCTCAGTGAGGTTGATTACAGCAAGATTCTAACGTACTTGTGGATGTCACCTCTGCTTGCAAGTTGTCTTTGGTGGTGACCTTCCTAAGGAACGTCACCACCAAAGACAACACGGGACACTGGTGCACGGGACACTGGTGCACGGGACACTGGTGCACGGGGCACTGGTGCACGGGACACTGGTGCACGGGACACTGGTGCACGGGACACTGGTGCACGGGACACTGGTGCACGGGACACTGGTGCACGGGGCACAGGTGCACGGGACACTGGAACATCAGGCACTGGTGCACGGGGCACTGGAACACGGGGCACTGGTGCACGGGACACTGGTGCACGGGACACTGGAACACGGGGCACTGGTGCACGGGACACTGGTGCACGGGACACTGGAACACGGGGCACTGGTGCACGGGACACTGGAACACGGGGCACTGGTGCACGGGACACTGGTGCACGGGACACTGGTGCACGGGGCACTGGTGCACGGGGCACTTGTGCACGAGGCACTGGAACACGGGACACTGGGACACTGGAACACGGGACACTGGAACACAGGACACTGGAACACGGGACACTGGTGCACGGGACACTGGAACACGGGGCACTGGTGCACGGGGCACTGGTGCACGGGGCACTGGTGCACGGGGCACTGGTGCACGGGGCACTGGAACACGGGACACTGGTGCACGGGGCACTGGTGCACGGGGCACTGGTGCACGGGGCACTGGTGCACGGGGCACTGGTGCACGGGGCACTGGTGCACGGGGCACTGGTGCACGGGACACTGGTGCACGGGGCACTGGTGCACGGGGCACTGGTGCACGGGGCACTGGAACACGGGACACTGGTGCACGGGACACTGGTGCACAGGGCACTGGTGCACGGGGCACTGGAACACGGGACACTGGTGCACGGGACACTGGAACACGGGACACTGGTGCACGGGACACTGGAACACGGGACACTGGTGCACGGGACACTGGAACACGGGACACTGGTGCACGGGGCACTGGAACACGGGACACTGGTGCACGGGACACTGGTGCACGGGACACTGGTGCACGGGGCACTGGAACACGGGACACTGGTGCACGGGGCACTGGAACACGGGACACTGGAACACGGGGCACTGGAACACGGGACACTGGAACACGGGACACTGGAACACGGGACACTGGAACACGGGGCACTGGAACACGGGACACTGGTGCACGGGACACTGGTGCACGGGACACTGGTGCACGGGACACTGGAACACGGGACACTGGTGCACGGGGCACTGGAACACGGGGCACTGGTGCACGGGGCACTGGTGCACGGGGCACTGGTGCACGGGGCACTGGAACACGGGACACTGGAACACGGGGCACTGGTGCACGGGACACTGGTGCACGGGACACTGGTGCACGGGGCACTGGAACACGGGACACTGGAACACGGGGCACTGGTGCACGGGGCACTGGTGCACGGGGCACTGGTGCACGGGGCACTGGAACACGGGACACTGGAACACGGGACACTGGTGCACGGGACACTGGTGCACGGGACACTGGTGCACGGGACACTGGTGCACGGGACACTGGTGCACGGGGCACTGGTGCACGGAGCACTGGTGCACGGGGCACTGGTGCACGGGGCACTGGAACACGGGACACTGGTGCACGGGGCACTGGTGCACGGGGCACTGGTGCACGGGACACTGGTGCACGGGGCACTGGTGCACGGGGCACTGGTGCACGGGGCACTGGTGCACGGGGCACTGGTGCACGGGGCACTGGTGCACGGGGCACTGGAACACGGGACACTGGTGCACGGGACACTGGTGCACGGGACACTGGTGCACGGGGCACTGGTGCACGGGGCACTGGTGCACGGGGCACTGGTGCACGGGGCACTGGGACACGGGACACTGGAACACGGGACACTGGAACACGGGACACTGGTACACGGGGCACTGGTGCACGGGACACTGGTGCACGGGACACTGGTGCACGGGGCACTGGTGCACGGGGCACTGGTGCACGAGACACTGGAACACAACACAGAACACTGAAACACTGGAACACAGAACACTAGAACACAGGAACACTGAACACTGGAACACAGAACACTAGAACACTAGAACACAGAACACATTAACACTGGGGTTCTCGACAAAAACTCGCTCACATAAACTAATGTAAATCTGGTCTTGCTCTAAAGCATATATTCCACTGAATGACACTTTTAACACTTTTCTCTCCAGTTTTAATTATAAGTTTAATGAACTTACGGGAGTTTTGCGTGAACAATTAGTGCCTCGCTAAATTGTGAGAACTTCTCGCACACCAGATCACAAGATGAAATGGAATTTTTTTTTACATTTTGGTTTTTAAAACTTAGTAACTTACTATTGTCGACTCTTTATGTCCACACTTTTCCCGACGTCCATAACTGTAGACAGGTGTGTGTGCTGACTGTAGACAGGTGTGTGTGTTGATTGTAGACACCTGTGTGTGCTGGCTGTAGACACCTGTGTGTGCTGACTGTAGACAGGTGTGTGTGTTGATTGTAGACACCTGTGTGTGCTGGCTGTAGACACCTGTGTGTGCTGGCTGTAGACAGGTGTGTGTGCTGACTGTAGACACCTGTGTGTGCTGGCTGTAGACACCTGTGTGTGCTGACTGTAGACACCTGTGTGTGCTGACTGTAGACACCTGTGTGTGCTGGCTGTAGACACCTGCGTGTGCTGACTGTAGACACCTGTGTGTGCTGGCTGTAGACACCTGTGTGTGCTGGCTGTAGACACCTGCGTGTGCTGACTGTAGACACCTGTGTGTGCTGACTGTAGACACCTGTGTGTGCTGGCTGTAGACACCTGCGTGTGCTGACTGTAGACACCTGTGTGTGCTGACTATAGACACCTTGTGTGTGCTGACTGTAGACAGGTGTGTGTGTTGACTGTAGACAGGTGTGTGTGTTGACTGTAGACACCTGTGTGCTGACTGTAGACGTTTTGGCTTCTTAGACTGAACACACACACACACACACACACACACACACACACACACACACACACACACACACACACACACACACACACACACACACACATACACACACACTGACATTCCCGGCGTGGTCTGTCACTGAATATTTAAAGACCTCGTTTCTTGTATTCTGTTTGTAAGAATGTGAAACTTTCTTTATCACAGATAACATTTTCTTTCTGTATCCGGAGTTTTCAGATTTATTTTTAGTATCTGGAGCTTTCAAATGATGTATTGTGGCGGCGTTATTTGTTACGAGTTGTGTATTGTGTTGCCGGAGGGTTCCAAGTGGTAGTTCTCTGGTGCTCCAGGCTTACAAGAGGCTTCTTTGGCCCGTCACAGTTTATCAGAATTTTGATTAGGAATCGATTGATGTTAAGAGTGTGGGTGAGTAGCTTGAGTGTCCACTGGTGTTGCTTTAATATCCCGCCTGGTACAACGCTTCCCCGTTCATGTGGTCATGTTGTGGAGGTGAGGGTGGATGTTGTGTCTGGATGTCGAGGGTGCGTCATGGGGACCCTCACCATGGTGACCCTCACCATAGGGACCCTCACCATGGTGACCCTCACCATGGGGACCCTCACCATAGGGACCCTCACCATGGGGACCCTCACCATAGGGACCCTCACCATAGGGACCCTCCCCAAGGGTCCTGAAGGAGGCGGCTCAGGTCCTGAGCGTCCCACTCACAATAAGCCTCGACTCCCCGTACAAAGGAGTGACCAGCCAGAGATACAGAAGACTGCCACTGTAGTCACCATTACAAGGAGGGGAACAGGAGCCACTGTAATGGCATTACTGCCGGTGTAATTACCGAGCACTTCCTGAGAGGTGAGAGGCGCGCGCGAGCAAACGTTTCCTGCGACAGCAACATTATGGTACGAGTGAAAGCAGATCATGCCAAACTAATTTACCTGAATTTACCTGAGGGGCCACGAGCACACTAGTGGCCACGACGGGGACAGGAAACCGACGGCTTGTCAAAGGGCCTCCCATATTTGTCCTGATTATTTCAAGCTGGATTTTATAATTCAGTAGCGTTTTGGCGTTTATAGCTTCGGAGGGTAGGCGGTTCCACGGGTTTATAACTGTAAGGGTGAAAAAGCCTCTTCTTTTTACTGTCTTAAATTGTGACGTTCAACTTAAAACTGTTCTTTATTATTTCTGTTACATCTAACCTTTTGAACAAGTTGTCTGGATCAATATCCTTCAAACTGTTCAGTATTTTTCAAAAAATCGATGAGATCCGCTGTCATGCTTTGTTTGTAGTGGTGTTGTCCCCGAGGCCGTCACCTGTGCCCGGTGTGAGAGCTGACGCGGGTCTGGAGTGATGTGTGGTGCCCGGTGTGAGAGCTGACCCGGGTCTGGTACGATGTGTGGTGCCCGGTGTTAAACTGTCTCCATAACACCTATGTATTCCTGAATACGTCGTCTGCGTGCTTGGCTACAGCGGTCCAAGTTGGGGCGCACCACAGTTCAATAACTACATTCTTTTCCTTAGAGTTAAAGGTTCACTTGGTTATTCCTAGGGTTTGGTTAGCGTTATTTTTTACTGAAGCTCTCACTTTCTTTCAGTGAATGATGGAGTCAGAAAAGGACTGAAAGGTCCTTTTTTCATCAATCTGCCGCAAGACACTTGATGTTAATTTGATAATTGTCACGTGGATTGTTATGCCCCGCATGCAAAGTCTTGCCTTGTTCTATATTAAAAAGTATTTGCCAATCTTGAGACCATTTGAGGAGTTGCTGTGACGAGAATGATGACGAGAATTAGAAACGAGGATGAATGGAGGAAACAACAGAGAGACCCGAGTGCGATCCACCGGTGGCCCAAAACACCGTTCCTTTATTTTAACTCTGATAAATGCAAGGTAATAAAGAGAGGTGATGGGGGGAGAGGACCCCCCGGAGTAATGGGAGAGGACCCCCGGGGTGATGGGGAGAGAGGACCCCCGGGGTGATGGGGAGAGAGGACCCCCGGGGTGATGGGGGGAGAGGACCCCCGGGGTGATGGGGGGAGAGGACCCCCCGGGGTGATGGGGAGAGAGAACCCCCGGGGTGATGGGGAGAGAGGACCCCCGGGGTGATGGGGGGAGAGGACCCCCGGGGTGATGGGGGAAAGGACCCCCCGGGGTGATGGGGAGAGAGAACCCCCGGGGTGATGGGGAGAGAGGACCCCCGGGGTAATGGGGAGAGAGGACCCCCGGGAGTAATGGGGAGAGAGGACCCCCGGGAGTAATGGGGGGAGAGGACCCCCGGGGTGATGGGGAGAGAGGACCCCCGGGAGTAATGGGGGGAGAGGACCCCCGGGGTGATGGGGAGAGAGGACCCCCGGGAGTAATGGGGAGATAGGACCCCCGGGGTGATGGGGAGAGAGGACCCCCGGGAGTAATGGGGAGATAGGACCCCCGGGGTGATGGGGAGAGAGGACCCCCGGGAGTAATGGGGGGAGAGGACCCCCGGGGTGATGGGGAGAGAGGACCCCCGGGAGTAATGGGGAGATAGGACCCCCGGGGTGATGGGGAGAGAGGACCCCCGGGAGTAATGGGGAGATAGGACCCCCGGGAGTAATGGGGAGATAGGACCCCCGGGGTGATGGGGAGAGAGGACCCCCGGGAGTAATGGGGGAGAGGACCCCCGGGGTGATGGGGAGAGAGGACCCCCGGGAGTAATGGGGGGAGAGGACCCCCGGGGTGATGGGGAGAGAGGACCCCCCGGGGTGATGGGGGGAGAGGACCCCCCCGGGGTGATGGGGGGAGAGGACCCCCCCGGGGTGATGGGGGGAGAGGACCCCCCGGGGTGATGGGGAGAGAGGACCCCCCGGGGTGATGGGGGGAGAGGACCCCGGGGTGATGGGGAGAGAGAACCCCCGGGGTAATGGGGAGAGAGAACCCCCGGGGTAATGGGGAGAGAGGACCCCCGGGAGTAATGGGGAGATAGGACCCCCGGGGTGATGGGGAGAGAGGACCCCCGGGAGTAATGGGGAGATAGGACCCCCGGGGTGATGGGGAGAGAGGACCCCCGGGAGTAATGGGGGGAGAGGACCCCCGGGGTGATGGGGAGAGAGGACCCCCGGGAGTAATGGGGGGAGAGGACCCCCGGGGTGATGGGGAGAGAGGACCCCCGGGAGTAATGGGGAGATAGGACCCCGGGGTGATGGGGAGAGAGGACCCCCGGGGGAGAGCGCGGACGGAGGGCGAGGCAGGTCCCACCAACAGCCACAGAGCAGTATACACACACACTCTACCTGTCACCTGAACAACACATTCACGTCAGCAACAGGCGCCAAACTGACACATATCAGGATAACATTCAGAAATCAACAAGACATAGACCACCAGAATGATACGTGAGACCAACTCTTGAGTATGCAGCGCAGGCGAGAACGACTAAACTGAAAATATCACATAAAATAGAGCAAGTACTGGCGACTGGACTTGTGACAAGTGAGGGAACTCGACTACTGAGAGAGAGTTCAGGCTCACCACGTTGGAAGACAGACGAGTCAGTCGCCATATATTAATTACCAATTATCTATCTAATAGACGCAAGTAAATGGAACATGCGAGAAGAGAAGACCATTGAGGCAAATTCAATAGGCAGCTTTAAGAGGAAATATTTCGTAAAACAGAAGGAATTACAGTAATTTCCTTAAGTGGTCAGGAGATTGAAAGGCGGAGCTACGGAGCTATTACTCGACCCTGTAATCACACCTAGGCGAGTACAACTAGACGAGTACACACGCACGCCATCACAGGAAGAACAAGTGCGCATCGTGCAGTAATGTGAGTGAGGCGAGGCCCTCATGCAGGCAGATGGTGGCGCAGTGCGGTGGACGTCGACAGACACAAAGGAAGCACCCGGGTTCGAGACACCAGTCTCGTAATATATTCTAATTTGCTTGGCGGGAAAGAGAAGCTGGAAGTGACTAACGTCGTCGTCTCTCCCATGCTTCAGGTGACACGCCTCGTACACGCTCTCTTGTCAGGCTCTAGTGTAAGTGTTTTGTTACTGAGGGCTCCAGACCTCTGTTACAGAGGTCTCCAGAGCTCTGTTACAGAGGGCTCCATACCTCTGTTACAGAGGGCTCCAGACCTCTGTTACTGAGGGCTCCAGACCTCTGTTACAGAGGTCTCCAGACCTCTGTTACAGAGGGCTCCATACCTCTGTTACAGAGGGCTCCAGACCTCTGTTACTGAGAGCTCCAGACCTCTGTTACAGAGGGGCTCCAGACCTCTGTTACAGAGGGCCCCAGACCTCTGTTACAGAGGGCCCCAGACCTCTGTTACAGAGGGCCCTAGACATCTGTTACTGAGGGCCCCAGACATCTGTTACTGAGGGCTCCAGACCTCTGTTACTGAAGGCTCCAGACCTCTGTTACTGGGGGCTCCAGACCTCTGTTACTGAGGGCCCCAGACATCTGTTACTGAGGGCCCCCCAGACCTCTGTTACAGAGGGCTCCAGACCTCTGTTACAGAGGGGCTCCAGACCTCTGCTACAGAGGGGCCCCAGACCTCTGTTACAGAGGGCTCCAGACCTCTGTTACAGAGGGCTCCATACCTCTGTTACTGAGGGCTCCAGACCTCTGTTACAGAGGGCTCCAGACCTCTGTTACACAGAGCTCCAGACCTCTGTTACACAGGGCACCAGACCTCTGTTACACAGGGCTCCAGACCTCTGTTACACAGGGCACCAGACCTCTGTTACAGAGGGCTCCAGACCTCTGTTACTGAGGGCTCCAGACCTCTGTTACTGAGGGCTCCAGACCTCTGTTACAGAGGGCCCCAGACCTCTGTTACACAGGGCCCTAGACATCTGTTACTGAGGGCCCCAGACATCTGTTACTGAGGGCCCCAGACATCTGTTACTGAAGGCTCCAGACCTCTGTTACTGAGGGCTCCAGACCTCTGTTACTGAGGGCTCCAGACCTCTTGTTACTGAGGGCTCCAGACCTCTGTTACTGAGGGCTCAAGATAATCATCTCAAGATAACCTCAGTCTCAGATTATCTCGTGTCTCAGTTCCTGAGACCATTATGTGCCTCTAGCCTTTAACACTACCTAAGCCCCGAAATCATCTCAAGATAACCTGTCCACAGCATACAGGACAGGTATGGGTTATCTTGAGATGATTTAGGGGCTTAGCGTCCCCGCGGCCCGGTCCTCGACCAGGACTCCTTTTTGTTACACATCCCCCAGGAAGCAGCCCGTAGCAGCTGTCTAAATCCCAGGTACCTATTTACTGCTAGGTGAACAGGTACATCAAGGTGAAAGAAACTCTGCCCATCTGTTTCCGCCTCCACCGGGGATAGAACCCGGAACTTCAGGACAACTAATCCCGAGGGCTGATTTTTTTTTAAAACAGAAATATTAGAAGCAATTTGTGTGTCAGACCATTAAGAAATGTAATGCACTATAAAGTGAAGTGGTGGAGGCAGACACCATACACAGCTTCAAGTGGTGGAGGTAGACACCATACACAGCTTCAAGTGGCGGAGGTAGACACCATAACACAGCTTCAAGTGGCGGAGGTAGACACCATACACAGCTTCAAGTGGTGGAGGTAGACACCATAACACAGCTTCAAGTGGCGGAGGTAGACACCATAACACAGCTTCAAGTGGTGGAGGTAGACACCATACACAGCTTCAAGTGGCGGAGGTAGACACCATAACACAGCTTCAAGTGGTGGAAGTAGACACCATACACAGCTTCAAGTGGTGGAGGTAGACACCATAACACAGCTTCAAGTGGTGGAGGTAGACACCATAACACAGCTTCAAGTGGTGGAGGTAGACACCATAACACAGCTTCAAGTGGTGGAGGTAGACACCATAACACAGCTTCAAGTGGTGGAGGTAGACACCATACACAGCTTCAAGTGGTGGAGGTAGACACCATAACACAGCTTCAAGTGGTGGAGGTAGACACCATAACACAGCTTCAAGTGGTGGAGGCATGCACCATAACACAGCTTCAAGTGGTGGAGGCATGCACCATAACACAGCGTCAAGTGGTGGAGGCAGACACCATACACAGCTTCAAGTGGTGGATGCAGACACCATAACACAGCTTCAAGTGGTGGAGGCAGACACCATACACAGCTTCAAGTGGTGGAGGTAGACACCATAACACAGCTTCAAGTGGTGGAGGTAGACACCATAACACAGCTTCAAGTGGTGGAGGCATGCACCATAACACAGCTTCAAGTGGTGGAGGTAGACACCATAACACAGCTTCAAGTGGTGGAGGCAGACACCATACACAGCTTCAAGTGGTGGAGGCAGACACCATAACACAGCTTCAAGTGGTGGAGGCAGACACCATACACAGCTTCAAGTGGTGGAGGTAGACACCATACACAGCTTCAAGTGGTGGAGGCAGACACCATAACACAGCTTCAAGTGGTGGAGGCAGACACCATACACAGCTTCAAGTAGTGGAGGCAGACACCATAACACAGCTTCAAGTGGTGGAGGTAGACACCATACACAGCTTCAAGTGGTGGAGGCAGACACCATACACAGCTTCAAGTGGTGGAGGCAGACACCATACACAGCTTCAAGTGGAAGTATGGCAGTATAATAAGCTCGTGAACCTGTATGTCAGTACTCTCACCGTTGAGAAGTACAAGTATCTGAGCAAAATGAATCAAGTACTGTCGGAAATCCGACACACACGTTAACATCCAACAGTTACCCATTAAAAAAATAGAGAATGGGTAATTCCATGACGTCATCACAACTTGACGTATTTTCACTACACGTAAATATACGACTCTAATTATGCTTTTAAACAAGAGTCTAGTGTTTAAACTTAATAAAAAAGTATTCACTATAGACTGAATAAATATAATTAGCATTAAAAATATAGCTTAGCTCCCTCGTTACTGTAAATTAAACACAGAATATTGAGGGAATATTATTGGAACCCCAGCTGACCGACCGAGAAAATTGCGATTGTGATAACAAAAACAGGAGTGTCTGAATATCCGACTGCCTTATATTCTTTTATTAGTAGTGATCACTATATAATATAGGATAGGTAGCCGGTTATGAGCATACGATAAACACAGTGTTTTACTCAGCACTATACACACAATATACATGTCACACACCTGTACTTTGTGTGTTTATGGAACGGTTACTCATGGCCTTCATTTGACAGGTAATGTGTGATTTGGAGTTACTACAAGCTGAGCTGGCCCACATAGTGAAGTTTCTTGTTACTCTACCTGTACACGGACGCCACCGACGCCATTGGCCCTGCCAGGGGCCAGATTCACGAAGCAGATTCACGCAAGCACGTACGAACCTGTTCATCTTTTCTCAATCTTTGGCGGCTTTGTTTACAATTATTAAACAGTTAATGAGCTCCGAAGCACCAGGAGGCTGTTTATAACAATAACAACAGTTGATTGGCAAGTTTTCATGCTTGTAAACTGTTTAATAAATGTAACCAAAGCCGTCAAAGATCAAGAGAAGATGAACACGTTCGTAAGTGCTTGCGTAAGTGCTTTCGTGAATGTGGCCCGGCCTGGAGCACATGTGCCACACCTTAACAGATGTTGGGAGAAACACACAGTATAAACAGGCCATCTCTGCCACACAGCTAAGGCCATAATTATTTTATTAATATTAGTAGACCACCATATGTGGTATAATTTATATTTTGCAAGAGAGAAACAATTTGTAGTTTATCATATATCTACTCATAGTGATATAAGCTATAATTGTCCCTCCAAACTATGTGCAGATAAGATATGAATTTGGAGGTTCAGGTTGACTCAAAATCTACAGTCCACTTATCATAATACAATATTCAAGTTAACAAAAAATAGAATAAAAATACATAATTGCGTGCTAGGATTTCCCCACGAGTACCATAAAACCCTCTACCACACTGCAGCACCACAGCAACCACAATACAGCATCTAAACGATGACAATACAGCCTTACCACAACAACTACAATAGAGCTCCACAACAATCACAATGCAGTCTAACCACAACAACCACAATACAGTTCCACAAGAGCCGCAATACAGCTTCACCACAACAGAACCTCACCACCACCACAACAGCCTCTTGTAACACCACCACAGAGACGCTGGCAAAGTATT
>NC_091227.1:9913805-9941305 GCF_040958095.1 Procambarus clarkii
GAGAGAGAGAGAGAGAGAGAGAGAGAGAGGGAGGGAGGGAGGGAGGGAGAGAGGGAGAGAGGGAGAGAGGGAGAGAGGGAGAGAGGGAGAGAGGGAGAGAGGGAGAGAGAGAGAGAGAGTGACTCCATATAACTTAACCAGTCTCTGCTACCCCCACTCCCCAGCCCTCCCTCACAGCACACATAGTCTCGTCAACGGTAACTCTCCTCTCATAAAAAATAAAAGTCAAGCACGGAGCCTCAAAAAATAAATTACGTCATCAGCAAAAGACTTCCAGTTGGTGAGCTGAATGTGAAGCAGACGGCCCAGCCAGCCCTCAGCTGCTGAGACCAGCAGACAGCCTAGCCAGCCCTCAGCTGCTGAGACCAGCAGACAGCCTAGCCAGCCCTCAGCTGCTGAGACCAGCAGACAGCCTAGCCAACCCTCAGCTGCTGAGACCAGCAGACAGCCTAGCCAGCCCTCAGCTGCTGAGACCAGCAGACAGCCTAGCCAGCCCTCAGCTGCTGAGACCAGCAGACAGCCTAGCCAGCCCTCAGCTGCTGAGACCAGCAGACAGCCTAGCCAACCCTCAGCTGCTGAGACCAGCAGACAGCCCAGCCAGCCCTCAGCTGCTGAGACCAGCAGACAGCCCAGCCAGCCCTCAGCTGCTGAGACCAGCAGACAGCCTAGCCAGCCCTCAGCTGCTGAGACCAGCAGACAGCCTAGCCAGCCCTCAGCTGCTGAGACCAGCAGACGGCCTAGCCAGCCCTCAGCTGCTGAGACCCTCAGACAGCCTAGCCAGCCCTCAGCTGCTGAGACCAGCAGACAGCCTAGCCAGCCCTCAGCTGCTGAGACCAGCAGACAGCCCAGTCAGTCAAATAGCAACCATTGACAGTTGTCCAACAACCACCAACCATTAACAACCATTAACAACCAACAACCACCAACCATTAACAACCAACAACCATTAACAACCAACAACCACCAACCATTAACAACCACCAACCATTAACAACCACCAACCATTAACAACCAACAACCACCAACCATTAACAACCACCAACCATTAACAACCACCAACCATTAACAACCAACAACCACCAACCATTAACAACCAACAACCACCAACCATTAACAACCAACAACCACCAACCATTAACAACCACCAACCATTAACAACCACCAACCATTAACAACCAACAACCACCAACCATTAACAACCACCAACCATTAACAACCACCAACCATTAACAACCACCAACCATTAACAACCAACCAAGGGCCACAAGAGCACTATAGAGGGGAACCCTCCACTATACCCAGTGACCCCGTGACCTATGTGGACAAAAGTTGCCTCCACACTAACTTCAAGTGCCTTAGATTGTTACATAAAGACAAGCAATTAAATACATGGGGAGATGGCGGATTTATGCACCCTCTCTAAGGGGGAATGGGGGAGAAAAGGGTCAGATGGGCTGCCACACACCAGCCCCATTCCTCCCTCTACAATGGGGGGGAGGAAAGTGGATGAGCTGCCACTTCCCCCTTTACTCTCTAAGGGGGTAGATGGACTGCCCAACATCGGCCCTTTTCCTTCTCTGTAAAAGGGGGTATAACCGGCCACGAGCCAGCCCACCTTCCCCCTACTCATACATGGAGAAAGGGGCAAAGGGGCTGGCAAACACCTGCTTCACTAACGGGAGGAAAGGGACACTTTACGAGAAATATCATGAGGAAATCTTTTATGAGAAGAAATTTACGAGAGACTCATCTACGCCGGAAAAAGGTTAACGAGAAATTATTATTCTGCGGGAAAAGTCTTCCAAGAAGGAATTAACTCGGCAGAAAAAATATATAGTAAAAAATTCAAAATGTTAAAGAACTCACAATAACTATTACGTAAAACACTCACTGAAAACATTTCATGCGAAAAGTGGAAAAAATTGTGACAATAAACCCTTTACTTTCCTCTGAACAATTTCCCTCACGGGGAAAAAGTCTACTAAAAAAATCACAAATATACATAAAAAAAATACCTCTCCATAACTCTCATAACTTAGGACTAAATACCTGACTAAGGTAGTTACACAAGAGCAGATGACCCTTCTGGTCAACTGCTCTTGTGTGGGTTGACCTTCTGGGGTCATCTCTCGTGCGGATTGACCCTTTACACCCAAGTATGAACTGGCTGTTAGTAGTTTGATGAGTGGTTAATATGTAACCCTTCGGAGCCTCGGAGAAGAGAAGAAAATAAAGAGTACTCAGACAAGACCTTGTGGATCCTCACTGATCACTTTGATATTGTCTTCTCCTATCACCCCTATTCTTTTAGTATATATATATATATATATATATATATATATATATATATATATATATATATATATATATATATATATATATATATATATATATATGTCGTACCTAGTAGCCAGAACGCACTTCTCAGCCTACTATGCAAGGCCCGATTTGCCTAATAAGCCAAGTTTTCATGAATTAATTGTTTTTCGACTACCTAACCTACCTAACCTAACCTAACCTAACTTTTTCGGCTACCTAACCTAACCTAACCTATAAAGATAGGTTAGGTTAGGTAGGGTTGGTTAGGTTCGGTCATATATCTACGTTAATTTTAACTCCAATAAAAAAAATTGACCTCATACGTAATGAAATGGGTAGCTTTATCATTCCATAAAAAAAGAATTAGAGAAAATATATTAATTCAGGAAAACTTGGCTTATTAGGCAAATCGGGCCTTGCATAGTAGGCCAAAAAGTGCATTCTGGCTACTAGGTACGACATATATATATATATATATATATATATATATATATATATATATATATATATATATATATATATATATATATATATATATATATATAGTATATTTTGGTAGCAGTCTTTCCTGTAGACATATATTATTAAATATGACCGAAAAAGTAAGATTAATAATTCTAACACGAATTTTCTCAATCTTTCGTACATTTCTTTTCACTGTTGGAGGTAAATCAAAAATCAATTCTCCAAAATTCATTTTTATTTCTAGTCTGACGCGACACGAGCGCGTTTCGTAAAACTTATTACATTTTCAAAGACTTTAGTTTACAAATACACAACTGAATAGAACTTACGCATCTCCGATTTTATATCTACATTTGAGAGAGGTGGATGGGGTGAGGTGGCATTAATAGGGTATTAATTTCATCAACACAAGACAGAACAAGAGGTGGTATTAATAGGGTATTAATTTCATCAACACAAGACAGAACACGAAACAATGGGTATTGAATAGAAGTGATTGCAGAAAGCCTATTGGTCCATATTTCTTGATGCTTCTATATTGGAGCGGAGTCTTGAGGTGGGTAGAATATAGTTGTGCATTAATTGGCTGTTGATTGCTGGTGTTGACTTCTTGATGTGTAGTGCCTCGCAAACGTCAAGCCGCCTGCTATCGCTGTATCTATCGATGATTTCTGTGTTGTTTACTAGGATTTCTCTGGCGATGGTTTGGTTGTGGGAAGAGATTATATGTTCCTTAATGGAGCCCTGTTGCTTATGCATCGTTAAACGCCTAGAAAGAGATGTTGTTGTCTTGCCTATATACTGGGTTTTTTGGAGCTTACAGTATCCAAGAGGGCATTTGAAGGCATAGACGACGTTAGTCTCTTTTAAAGCGTTCTGTTATGTGTCTGGACACAAAAGACACAAAACACAAAGTTCCAGACACATAACAGAACGCTTTAAAAGAGACTAATGTCGTCTATGCCTTCAAATGCCCACTTGGGGACTGTAAGCTCCAAAAAACCCAGTATATAGGCAAGACAACAACATCTCTTTCTAGGCGTTTAACGATGCATAAGCAACAGGGCTCCATTAAGGAACATATAATCTCTTCCCACAACCAAACCATCGCCAGAGAAATCCTAGTAAACAACACAGAAATCATCGATAGATACAGCGATAGCAGGCGGCTTGACGTTTGCGAGGCACTACACATCAAGAAGTCAACACCAGCAATCAACAGCCAATTAATGCACAACTATATTCTACCCACCTCAAGACTCCGCTCCAATATAGAAGCATCAAGAAATATGGACCAATAGGCTTTCTGCAATCACTTCTATTCAATACCCATTGTTTCGTGTTCTGTCTTGTGTTGATGAAATTAATACCCTATTAATACCACCTCTTGTTCTGTCTTGTGTTGATGAAATTAATACCCTATTAATGCCACCTCACCCCATCCACCTCTCTCAAATGTAGATATAAAATCGGAGATGCGTAAGTTCTATTCAGTTGTGTATTTGTAAACTAAAGTCTTTGAAAATGTAATAAGTTTTACGAAACGCGCTCGTGTCGCGTCAGACTAGAAATAAAAATGAATTTTGGAGAATTGATTTTTGATTTACCTCCAACAGTGAAAAGAAATGTACGAAAGATTGAGAAAATTCGTGTTAGAATTATTAATCTTACTTTTTCGGTCATATTTAATAATATATATATATATATATATATATATATATATATATATTAGTATATTTTGGTAGCAGTCTCTCTTGTAAACATATTTTGTTAAATATGACAGGTAAGGTAAGATTAATAATTCTAACACGAATTTTCTCAATATTTCTTATGTTTCTTTTCACTGTCGATGGTAATTGAAAAATCAGTTCTCCAAAATTCATTTTATTTCTAGTCTGACGCGATGCTTGAACGTGTTTCATAATAACTTATTACATTTTCAAAGACTTTAGTTTACACACACAACTGTAACCTGTAAACACATCCGTACATACAAACTTATACTCACATTTGGGTGAGGTGACTGACATATACACAAGACAGAACACGAACCAATGGGTATAAAAACATAAGAATGGAAGTAACTGCAGAAGGCTTATTGGCCCATAGCATCACCACTTGATGCTTCTATATTGGTGCGGAGTCTTGAAGTGGGTTAATGCACAACTATATTCTACCCACTATATATATATATATATATATATCTGTACCTACCTAACATATATATATATATATATATATATATATATATATATATATATATATATATATATATATATATATATATATATATATATATATATATATAATCCGAGAAGCAGGAAGCAATTACGGGAGGCGCTGACCAAGTTATGAGGCAGGTAGTGCTGACGCCGCAACTGTTGGGGGGTCGAGCGTCACCCTCCGTTATGGATGGACTCAATTTAGCTCTTGTGTATTTGGCTGGCAATTGAGGGAGCGGATGTGAGGCTGGAGAGTCCCAACATGGCGGGTCCCCGCCGCCGCCCGACCACCAACCTTCCCCACGACCCTATACCACAAGCTGAGCTCCGCTGGTCTGACGTGGTACATACAGGGGGGAGGACCGATTATCTGAATGTTAATTAATTTAATTCAACAGGCCAACCAGGATGAACATGGGCTGCTCTACGAACGCAAAACGATCGTTCTCGTGATGCGTTAAATAACTGTGAATACTCTCAAAGCCTGGCAGGCCCAGTAACCTCGCTCACACTCCAATATCAACTCTGTATAATCGCGTATTACAAGTGGGGAGGAAACTGTTTACATTGTGAGTTTACTGGCTGTAATGTGTGCATGTATTCCTTCACCAGGGCGCGGGGGGCGTTTGATGGCTGGTACTGTGATAGTGAACACAATGTTTCCCCTGTGTGGGAGTGGTGACCTGCCTCCGTTTGTGTCATTATTATTGTTAGTGACCTGTCTGGATAACACTGTTGTTGGTGATCTGCCTGGATAACACTGTTGATGGTGACCTGCCTGGATAACACTGTTGATGGTGACCTGCCTGGATAACACTGCTGTTAGTGACCTGCCTGGATAACACTGTTGATGGTGACCTGCCTGGATAACACTGTTGTTGGTGATCTGCCTGGATAACACTGTTGATAGTGACCTGTCTGGATAACACTGTTGTTGGTGATCTGCCTGGATAACACTGTTGATAGTGACCTGTCTGGATAACACTGTTGTTGGTGATCTGCCTGGATAACACTGCTGTTGGTGATCTGCCTGGATAACACTGCTGTTAGTGACCTGCCTGGATAACACTGTTGTTGGTGATCTGCCTGGATAACACTGCTGTTAGTGACCTGCCTGGATAACACTGTTGTTGGTGATCTGCCTGGATAACACTGCTGTTAGTGACCTGCCTGGATAACACTGTTGATGGTGACCTGCCTGGATAACACTGTTGATGGTGACCTGCCTGGATAACACTGTTGATGGTGACCTGCCTGGATAACACTGCTGTTAGTGACCTGCCTGGATAACACTGCTGTTAGTGACCTGCCTGGATAACACTGCTGTTAGTGACCTGCCTGGATAACACTGCTGTTAGTGACCTGCCTGGATAACACTGCTGTTAGTGACCTGCCTGGATATCAACGTTGTTAGTGACCTTTCTAGGTGATGAATGGGGAATCGATCCCTCCCTACATTTCAAAATCTAAACGTAATATACATGGCCAATATAAACAAGAAAAAACTATGGTACAACACAAATAATTTGAACGACAAAAAAAAAGAGTTAAAAAATAAGGCCCCAGGCACAACAAGGGTAGCGGGCGGGGCATGCAGAGCTGAAGCTCGTTCCCTTGTAAACACTGTTAGGTAGGTACAGATGGGTAATAACAGGTAAGAATTAGTCATGATGTACTGTGAGCTTCATGATAGTTTATCAGTACGACAATTAAATGCAGCAATGATTTGCTGTTCTTTGAGGCATATATGAACCAAACTCTTTATCAAGTGTTTTATGACTATACAGTAATTCTAGTCGAGGTGATACATTACACTGTGGCCCCGACGCCCTCAACACATGTACAGGGGCCTGGTAGCCTGGTGGATAGCGCACAGGACTCATAATTCTGTGGCGTGGGTTCGACTCGATTTGGCCAGAAACAAATGGGCAAAGTTTCTTTCCCCCTGAATGCCCCTGTTACCTAGCAGTAAATAGGTACCTGGGAGTTAGTCAGCTGTCACAGGCTGCTTCCTGGGGTGTGTGATGTGGGGAAAAAAAAGAGAGAAAAAAGTAGTTAGTAAACAGTTGATTGAAACAATAACTCCTAACTTCTTACTCAACACCTGACACCTAGTTTTGCACAAAAATATCGTATACAGCAATACTGCTCACCTTAACAACTGATGATAGTTCATGGTTCAATACACATCTTAGTAGATATATAGATGGTAACTAAGATACCCTCAATAAGCTCTACGTCTTGGGCCATCATCACAAGCGAGTTGAGAATGGTCCAGGAGGGACCGAAACGTCGTCGTCTCTTCAATGTCCAGTGTGTGGTTTGGTCAACATTTTTCAACCACGTTATTGTGACTCTTCATCTGCAAGCTCTACGCCTCTCCATTAAATGTTTTATCAGTAAACCTTCACCATTACTGTACATCCCTAAACCCGCACACCGTCAGGTGACGGAGGCGGGCGCTAGTTCCCGTACCCGCCTCACCTCCCGCATCTCCCATCAAATGAACAAATCCACAAGGGCCGTGACAAGGATTCGAACCTATGTCCGAGAGCATCCCAGACGCTGCCTTAATCAACTGAGCTACGACATGGTCACTTGGGCTAGACAATAGAGCAACGGTTTCGCTTCATGCAGGTCGGCGTTCAATCCCCGACCGTCCAAGTGCTTGGACACCGTTCCTTTCCCCCGTCCCATCCCAAATCCTTATCCTGACCCCTTCCAAGTGCTGTATAGTCGTAATGGCTTGGGCGCTTTCCCCCTGATAATCCCTCCCCTCCCTCCAGCTTCTCGCTGACCATGACACCAGTACACCCACACAGTTCCTCAGACTGTTGGTCTCATGAAAGGATAAGTTAATACCTCAACTGTGGCTAGTGAATGTCCGGTTTCAGTCTGACTCCTCTTTCCGAGACGAACATTAGCGCCATGGAGCACTTCCTGGCGACTGTAGAGTACCACAGGCGGCACGGCCCATGCTACCAAACTGATTCGAAGTAATCACATGGCTAGCAGCCTGACATGGCGATGCAATAAGTCTCAAATAACCCGCGTTGCTTCTCCAGACTCCAGTTGATTTGCAGCTGAAGTGAAAAATAATGATCATTACATAGGTCAAGAATGTCTCATATGGACTTTGATGACAGAGCAGCGACTTCCTATCATACAGCAGCGGCCTCTCGACCTTGTCAGCCGCGTACTAAAATCTTCGCACCGCCAACCAGGGCGGCTTAAGAACGAGTCCTGCTTCACAGACAGATCTCCACTCTTGGTTGCATTATGTGACCTTCAAATAGTCAATGTATATGACGTCATAGCTCTACCAGCGGCCATCTTGTCTGTTTAGAATAGTAGTTAAAATGCATATGAACCGGATATCAAACTCCTTACATATGCAAATATATCTTAACATAAATAAAATATTGCTGTCAGTTCTTGATGCCAGTTATGAGTACGAGAGAGTAACGTTATGATGGAGGGTAGAGGTGGTGGTGGTTATAGATTGAGCTACTCGGAACAAGTTCCAAGTAGCACGGGCTATGGTGAGCCCGTAGTGGACTTACCTGGCACAGGAGCTGGGCTGAAAGTCCTGGGTGGATGTGATGTGTGGAAGACGGGACCCATCAACAACACGGCCATGTCTTCCATCTCGTCAGTTTAATAAAGATAACCTCAAGGGCTGGAGAGATGTGTCGTGTGTATTATCTGTATCATTTGTTATCACACTGACTCGTCTCTCTCCTGTTGTTGACTCCTTTGTCTCCTGTTGTTGACTCGTTTGTCTCCTGTTGTTGCCACATATCTGTCAGGAGGTTCACCACACTATGTGCAGCAGTGTTGGCCAGACTTGAGTGTGTTGTGTGGCTCCAAACATTAAGGTGTTGCTCACGCCGTGTTGTACCTGTGTTGCTGCCGTGGACGCCTCGCGCCTCCCTCCCGTCACACCGAGGACACCCACGAGACCCATAAAATCCTTCCCCTGACAGCTTTAACTTCGTAAATCTCAATATGTTTTCTGCAAAATACACGTTGGCGCCCCTGCCGTGACGTGTGCACGTTGGCGCCCCTGCCGCGACGTGTGCACGTTGGCGCCCCTGCCGCGACGTGTGCACGTTGGCGCCCCTGCCGCGACGTGTGCACGTTGGCGCCCCTGCCGGGACGTGTGAAACAAGGGTGTGACGTCATCCATTCCGCCGAGAGCTCAATTACCATTTGAATCCTTCTCTTTCAACAGGTAAACGATAAACTACCAATAAATCATTAAACAGATGTTAATAAAAAGTATTACCTCAACATTATTTCCTTTTAGCTTTTGTATTAGTAGTTACATTAATAAATTATGGATACAACAGCTAGGCAAGCGAGCTCAGAAACACTTATAAAGTGCTTCGTTTCTGGAACACTTTTGCGGGGCGTTTCTTCACATAAACTTTGATATCACAACACTTATAAATTGTCACAATACTAAACTTCTTAAATTTTGAGCAGGGCACTATCAGGGAGAAGCGCCAAGTAAGTAATTATCAAAAGAAGGCACCAAACCGGGAAGGTTATGTAGCACCATCAAATACGCAAAATAATCAGAGGGCGCTAAATATCACCAAGGATGCCAATACGAGAACAAAAACGCATAAGGCGAACGATATCAAAAGTATCCGAGTCACCAAGAATTCTATCGAGGGACAGGTGACCGCGAGGGGCGGTCGGAAAGCAAGACACACGCTCGTCCTGGAAGTCAGGACATTCAAGAAGGACATGCACGACTGTAAGAGGGACAATGCAACTAGGACAATAAGGGGCAGGGCGGCGCTCCATCAAGTGACCATGGGTTAAGCGAGTATGGCCAATACGCAACCTCGCCAGAGCTGTTTCCCACCTCCGGTTACGGTGGAAGGAGGACGGCCACGAGGAAACACAACATTTAAGAGTACGTAGCTTGTTACCAGTAACAGACAACCAAGAAGCCTGCCAACGGGTAAGGACTGAGGAATGGATAACCGGGTAAAAGTCGGAATACGGAATGCCTTTACGAGAGATGGGACAAGAGCGGACAGCTTCCTTGGCGGCAGCATCCGCACGCTCATTTAAAGACACACCAATATGGCTGGGAACCCAACAAAACTCAACCGACTTAAATTTACTGTGAACGAGAAACAGCCAATGCTGGATCTCGACAACTACTGGATGAACCGGATTAAAGGACCCGAGAGCCATGAGGGCACTACGAGAGTCAACAACAACAACTACAAAAGAAGACTGACAACGAGAAAGCAGGAGACGAAGAGCATACAGAATAGCATAAAGTTCCGCTGTAAAGATGCTAGTCTCCGGAGGCAAGCGACACATATAAGTGCGATCAGGAAAAACAACAGAGTAGCCAACACCGCTGACTTAGACCCATCGGTGAAGACAGAAACGGAGCGGGAGTGAGAAGAAAAGTACTCGAGGAAAAGGAGTTTTAGAACCGTAGGAGGGGTAAAAGCTTTAGTGATACGGGTCAAGGATGTACAAAACCGCGGAAGAGGGACCCTCCACGGGGGCAAAGAAGGAACAACACGAGGAGAAACATCAGAAATACGAACGGAAAGAGAATCCTGTAGGCGAGATAACTGGACAGAAAGAGGGAGGTGGTGAAGAGGAACAGGAACCGCAGGAGGGGTAAAAGTTAAAGCACGACAGAGGCGAGAGGAAGGATGTTGCAAGGACCGCGCAAGATAGCGAAGACAGTAGCGATCACGGCGGTCCTGGAGAGACAGGAAGCCAGTGTCAACATACAAGCTAAGGATGGGAGTCGAACGAAAGGCACCAGAACTGAGGCGCAACCCAGTATGGTGCAAAGCATCAAGATGGCGAAGAGTAGAAGGAGAAGCAGACGAGTAAGCAGGGCAACCATAATCGAGCTTAGACAGGACGAGAGAGGAATGTAAAGCAAGGAGAGTGCGCCTATCTGCCCCCCAAGAAGTATGGGACAAGACCCGAAGGAGGGTAAGGGCCTTAGAGCACTCAACACGGAGGTAAGAGATATGGGGAGACCAAGACAAACGAGTGTCAAGGAATAACCCCAAAAGCTTCGCAGAATCTTTGTATTCAAGGGGATGACCATAAAGTGACAAAGAGGGACGAAGAACAACCCGTTTCCGCGTAAAAGTCATGGCACAAGTCTTAGAAGTAGAGAACTTGAAGCCATGATCTGTGGCCCAAGACGACACGGCATCAATTGCAAGTTGAAGCCGGCGTTGAAGGAGAGGCGAATCATCACCCTGACAACAAAGGGTAAGATCATCGACATAGAGAGCGGAGAAGACACCAGAAGGAAGAGAGGAAAGAAGAACATTGAGGGCAACCAGAAAAAGAGTAGTGCTCAGAACACTACCCTGGGGCACACCTTCGTATTGCTGAAAAGAGGGAGAGAGAGCGGTACCAAGGCGCACCCGAAAGGAACGACGAGAGAGGAAGCTGCGGAGAAAGAGAGGGAGATGACCACGAAGGCCAAAAGAATAAAGTTGAGATAGGATATGATAACGCCAAGTGGTGTCGTAAGCCTTTTCCAGGTCAAAAAGGACGGCAACAACGGAGGTCTTCGCAGCATAAGCAGTACAAATATAGACCTCCAAGTTCACCAGGACATCTGTCGTGCTGCGGCACTTGCGGAAACCAAATTGAGAAGGGGAGAGGAGGTGATGGTGTTCCAGGAACCACATCAGACGAACGTTAACCATACGTTCAAAGAGTTTGCAGACACAACTTGTGAGAGCAATAGGGCGAAAGTCCTTAGGGGAAGTACCCAGAGACCCCAGTTTGCGAACAGGGAGGACAACGGCATCGAGCCAGTCCTCAGGGACTGACGACGACTCCCAGATCCAATTATACAGACTCAGTAAATACTGAGACGTGCTCGGAGGGAGATGGCGAAGCATCTCATAATGAATACCATCGGAGCCCGCCGCCGTAGAACCGCAGAGGGCCAGGGCAGAACGAAGTTCAGAGAGAGAGAAGGGATCATTATAGGGAAGCTGAAGATGAGTGCAGAAATCTAAAGGACGAGACTCAAGGACAGGTTTACGAAGAAGGAAAGATTGGGGAAGATGAAGACCAGAGCTAACAGAAGAAAAGTGGGAACCCAGTTCGGAAGCGACCTGCAACGGGTCCGCCACAAGAGTATCATGGAGGTGAAGGTCCGGTGAAACATCGGGAACGAACTTACCCGCTATCTTGCGGATACGCTTCCAGATCTGGGCCAGAGGGGTTTCGGACGTAATTGTTGAGACATAAGACGCCCAACATTCACGTTTAGCGTACGGATGGCCCTACGGGCCACCACACTCACTTTCCGAAAGAAAAGAAAAGAATCGGTCGTCTGCCTACGGCGGTGCCTCTTCCAGGCTGCACGCTTACAGCGGACAGCCCGAGCACAGTCCGCATTCCACCAGGGAACGCACTTCCGCGGACCCCGAGAGGAAGAGCGAGGAATAGAGCGGAGGGCAGCGTTGAAGACAGTATCATGAAAAAGGAGGAGAGCGCGAGAGAGAGGCAGAAGGGAGAGGTCAGAGAGAGCAGCACGGAGGGTAAATAGGGTCCAGTCTGCCTTAGCAAACTGCCACCTAGGGAAAGAGAGGGAAGGGCGAAAAGAGAAAAAGGAAACAAGGATGGGGAAATGATCACTTCCATGGAGGTCATCAAGAACCTGCCACGTGAAATCTAAGTAAAGAGAAGAAGAGCAGAGAGAAAGATCAAGACAAGAAAGGGTGCGAGTCCGAGAGTCCAAATGAGTGGGCTCACCAGAATTCAGAAGAGACAGGGAAGAAGAGAGGAGAAACGGCTCAAGGAGGCGACCCCGGGTATTCGTCAGAACGTCACCCCAAAGAGAATGACGACAATTGAAGTCACCCAGCAGGAGCACAGGCTCCGGCAAGGAGTTTAGGAGGTGTTTCAAATCAGGAAGAGAGAGCGGGACACTCGGGGGGAGATAAATGGAACAAACTGTGTACCATTTCCCCACAAAGATACGAGCAGCAGAACAATGGAGAGGCGAAGGAAAAAGCAAAGGAACAAAGGGAACATCAGCACGAATCAAGAGAGCAGAAGAATTAGAAGCCCCAGCAATGGCTGGGGGGGGGGGGGGGAGAGAAAGGAATAGCCACGAAAACGACCAGGACGAGCACGAAGCATTGGCTCCTGGAGACAGACACAAAGGGGCGAAAACCGCGAAATCAGAAGTTGGAGTTCGAGGAAATTGGCGTAATAACCTCGAACGTTCCATTGAAGAATGGACAACGACGAGAAGAGAAAGGACAAAAACAGAGAACAAGGAAGAAACAAAGGCGAAAGAGCAACAGAGCACGTTAAAGAATATCAGGGTCGGGATCAGGGTCAGCAAAGTCAGGGTTAAGGGGCATGGGTAAACTGAGCAAAGACGGAGGGAAGGAAACGGGAGAGCAGATCAGAGGTGGGCGAGCGGGGTCCGGAGGAGGAGGAGGAGGAGGAAGAGGAGGAGACAACGGAGAGAAGCAGTCAAGGACAGCAGTAGGAAGAGGGGGAGTAGAAAGAGGGGAGCGCACCCCAGCAAGAGCAGCAACCGAAAGGGAAGCAGGGGCCAAAGAAACCTCCATAGCAGGAACAGGGGGCGAAATCACTGAAACGGGAGGGGAAGGAGCAACAGAGCCAGAAGTAGGAGCTGAGGAAGAAAGCGAAGCCTTCTTACCCGCCGGGGAAGAGGAAGGAGAGGAGCCAGGCTTACGCTTCTGACTTAAAGAGACCGGCGTCCCAGCAACTACGTACCGGGCAACGGATTCCAGTGTCTCAACAGGAGAAGCCGAACGAGAGCACACACGACGGCCGTTAGGAGAGCGATGGACATCCGCCCACACCGACAGGCGGTGGGGAGAGCCGATAGAAGGAGGAAGAGGATGGGAAGGAGGATCGGAGGGAGACGAGGAAGAAGACACAGGAGACACGACAGACCGGGTAGAAGGAAGGGGAACCCCAGACAGAGGACCAGGAGGAGGATCCTTCGGGAGAGAACCCAAAGGAACAAAGGAGGGGGCAGGGGGCGCATCAGGGTCCAAGGCCCGGAAACGGTTGTGAGTCTGAGGAAGGCGGGAAGGACGAGGAGAGGAAGAGCGCAACACGCGAGCATAAGAGATATTAGCATAAGGCGGGAGCCGGCGAACCTGGCGTCTCGCCTCAGGAAAAGATAAACACTCCCGGTGCTTCAAGTTGAGGACGGCTGCCTCAAGCTTGTAATGGACACACGCACGGGAGAAGGTAGGATGGGCCTCACCGCAGTTGAGGCAACGAGCCTGGGGAGAAGTGCACTCCGACTTAGAGTGACCTTCGCCACCACACAAAGGACAGAGAGAGACAGTCCCGGAGCAGCGGAGGGCACCATGCCCAAACCTCCAGCACTTGTTGCAGAGCCGAGGAGAAGGAATGTACTCCTGGACAGAGCACCTGGCACCAGCAAGAATGACAGAGGGTGGAAGGGTCCTACCATCAAAGGTAATCTTCACAACCCGGAGGGGTTGACGACGACTACCACGAGGGGGATGAGTAAACGTGTCCACCTGAAGAATAGAATGGTCCTGGGCAGCAAGGATATGTTGAATATCGTCGTGGCAGTCGCGCAGGTCCCGAACACCGGTCGCAACATGGGGCGGGAGCAAAATAGTGCCAACACTGGCATTCAACTGAGCATTCTTCGAGACCCGAACAGGGGTCTCGCCAAGGCAGGATAAGGCAGCCAAGCGGGAAGCAGCATCCTGAGAAGGAGCAGCAACGACACGTGTACCGAGACAAGTGGGGTTGAAAGTAATGGAGGCATCCACGGAATCAACGAGATGTCGATGGAGGGAGAAATCGTCAGGAGGCGCAGAATCAAGAGGGAGGAGATCAAAATATTTGGCCCATGAAGCGGGACCAAACAAGGCTTGATAGGTAGCAGAACTGGAAGGAATCGAGCGAGGGCGGCCGTGACGAGGACGGCGGTGAGAACCCCCAGAGAGAGAGGGGTTAAAAGGCGCAGTAGTTACAACTAGAGAAGGAGCCGCACCAGGGGACGAGGTAGTCACCACTGGGGGCTTGGGGCTCGACCCAACCACAGAGGAGGGAGGGGAGCCAGGGGAAGGAGTCAGAGAGGCCAAAGGAGGAGCAAGGTCGGGGCCCGATGCAGCGGAGGCTACAGAGCCTGGTCTTCCAATACGGACCGACTCGGGGGCTTGGTCGCCCACCCCACGAGCCTGAGAAGGTAAACCAGACGCAGCCGAAACAGGGTTTATCATCATGACGAAAAGAAGAATTCATTCACGAATGTGCCCCCACACCCACCACGGAGCCACAATTAGAGGCAGGACACCCAACAAGAAGCTATCGCCGATCTTGCCGGGGCCCCCTAGGGGTGCGTCGTGAGTATACGCCCCACAAACGCCACCTTAAGAAACCGACAGTCCGTCGAGATCGGGTTCAGTGACGAAAGGGGGATTGACAATAAAAGGTTCCCCTCGCTCTCGACGTCGGGTACTGCAGTTCTACGGGTGCATGAGTATGCCTCCTCAAGCACCCGGGCGTCAAAATAGAAGAAGTCCAAGGGAAGAACCAGAACGAGCAAAAGGTCGGCAGGAAACGGCAAGCAGATAGGAGAAGAGGGGGGAGAAAAACGAAACAGAAGGAAAAGGAAAAGATGCCCAGCAGAATTGGAGAAGACGGCAGCAGGAGCACAAGGCTAGAAAAGGACAGAGGACTGTCCCAAGGAGCATCACACTCCGGCAGCCGCCCACTAAGCCCCCACACGGCGACAACGAGCTGAGCGGGGAGGGGGGAGAAGCGCCAAGCCATTGCGACTATATAGCATTTGGAAGGGATCAGGATAAGGATTTGGGATGGGACGGAGGGAAGGAATGGTGCCCAGCCACTTGGACCGTCGGGGATTGAACGCCGACCTGCATGTCTCTAACCTTTATGTTCCCTGGCTAGAGAAAATTTGCAAATATTTTCATAAAGGAATATACGCATATTAAATAAAAAACCATTCAACAAAAGAAATTTGGGAATAAAAACAACAGTTTATGGTAAGTTGATAGACTGAATCCATGAGCTGCAGCTCAGTTGACGAAGACAATGACAGGTGAGAACACACACCTAAAGTCTTGTGAGAATGATCTTTCAGTTGGCAACACTAAGTCATATCAGATAGCGACACGAGGCAGCTGTCGCCTGAATAAGTCAACTCTATCTGGAACATGAGATCACTTCAATAATCTACCCCGGACGCCGCAGTAGCGACCAACTATCCGCCTTGGCTCTGAAATGTTCAGTGTCCAGAGCATTTATTAACTGTCTTGAGGTCTCGTTGGCCTCGCAGACTTGGAGGGATAAATCAGGTGATGGTTGGTATTAGAGGAATGGTGGGTGAATGTGGCTGCTCCTATCTCGCTCTTGGAGTGCTGACTTTCAATAAAGGCGACTCAACGACAATAGCGTTGAAATTGAAATTGAAATAAGTTTATTGAGGTGAAATACACACAAAGGGATGAGGTAGCTCAAGCTATTCGCACCCCGTTCAGTTCATCGTGTTAATACATATATAGACACACATCACAAACAATAAACATCTTGCCGAACATACAACAGCGTTCAACACTGTCGAAGTCACACTGACGAGATCAACGTAGTAGATGCGAGCAGCAGCACATTACCACTCCTAAAACCGTAACATAGACCTCCTCCACAAAGACGAGAGTAGATTTTAGTACATGATAATTCCTCTGTTTCAGCTTTGTTAACCAAAGTTTACTTCAGAGAAGTAATATTGTGTGGAATACCATGTACATCAGGGGTGATGGCCCCTGTGCGTCACAGCAGCGGGATGATGAGGGAGCTGTTGACCAGACCACACACTAGAAGGTGAAGGGACGACAACGTTTCGGTCCGTCCTGGACCATTCTCAATCGACTTGAGAATGGTCCAGGACGGACCGAAACGCCGTCAACCCTTCACCTTCTAGTGTGGGATTTGGTCAATATACTTAACATACTTTAGCCACGTTATTGCGACTCATCGCTTGCATGAGGGAGCTGCTCTCGTCATGCGTCGATGGAGTGAAGATGGGACCACCATCATCGTCTATCACACTTGGGTACTTCCCTCCCATAATGAGTTTATCGTCCAACTCATTCAGGAACTTAGGTGTACTTGTATCCCCATGAGCCTAATGTCAATGAGTCTATCGGAATGAAGTTGTAGCACAGGACCTCTGTATTTGCTGATTTCCAGGGTCTTCCTGCATGTAGCAACACCATCCCTCTAGTGTTCTGTAAAGATTGGTTAACCACAGTAGATGAACACACACAGTCCCACACCACCTGTCTACCGCTGTCCCAGGGAGTCACGGTGACCCTATTTGGTCTATACACTTGTGTGATTTTACGTTGTCACGGACAGACAGCTGTACTCAACCCCCGTGCTTGCGGGGGTTGAGCTCTGGCTCTTTGGTCCCGCCTCTCAATCGCCAATCAACTGGTGTACAGGTTCCTGAGCCTATTGGGCTCTATCGACAGACAGCCGTGGCGAGGCTCTTGTGATGTCGACTTTGTATTTGCTGTTTTCCCTCTGATCGACGGGTTCTGAAACATTTGTTTTCGCCCACCACCACCCCATTGGTGCCCATACTCTCATCCCCAGTGTTCTTATAACCTGGTCAACCATAGACATGTGATCAACAGGCTTGGAGAGCCTCGCCTCTAGTTCCCATTGGCTATCAATTCTCCAAAATTCCTCTTTATTTGAGAAAATTCGTGTTAGAATGATTAATCTTACCTTTTCGGTCATATTCAACAACATATGTTTACAAGAAAGACTGCTACCAAAATATACTTTATTATTATATATATATATATATTATATATATATATATATGTCGTACCTAGTAGCCAGAACGCACTTCTCAGCCTACTATGCAAGGCCCGATTTGCCTAATAAGCCAAGTTTTCATGAATTGTTTTTCGACAACCTAACCTACCTAACCTAACCTAACTTTTTCGGCTACCTAACCTAACCTATAAAGATAGGTTAGGTTAGGTAGGGTTGGTTAGGTTCGGTCATATATCTACGTTAATTTTAACTCCAATAAAAAAAAATTAACCTCATACATAATGAAATGGGTAGCTTTATCATTTCATAAGAAATGATAAAGCTACCCATATATATATATATATATATATATATATATATATATATATATATATATATATATATATATATATATATAATATGCGAACAAGCCTGAATGGTCTCCAGGACTATATGCAACTGAAAACTCACACCCCAGAAGTGACTCGAATCCATATACTGCCAGGAGCAAGGAGTGGATTAAGGTGTCCTGTACACACCAGTTGCATTGCTCCTGGCAGTATGGGTTCGAGTCACTTCTGGGGTGTGAGTTTTCAGTTGCATATAGTCCTGGGGTCCATTCAGGCTTGTTCGCATTTGTGTTCCTCATGTGTGCCCCAAAGAATGAAGTGATTTGATAAAATACTATGCCCAAGATTACCGAGTGCCGGCGGGGGAGGGGGTTCAAATAGCTTCGGCTATCACCTCCTTATGTCCGGTCGTGATGGTCGAGTGGATTAAGGTGTCTTGTACACACCAGTTGCGTTGCTCCTGACAGTATGGGTTCGAAACACTTCTGGGGTGTGAGTTTTCAGTTGCATATAGTCCTGGAGACCATTCACCATTCAGGCTTGTTCGCATATTATATATATATATATATATATATATATATATATTAATTAAATCTTCCTCATATGAAGTAAATTTTCGTTAGTGTGGAGGAGAGAGAGTTGTAGGCCGGAGTCTCCCAGGCAGCAGCCAGGCTGATCATAAATTATACCGGGCAGATATATCCCTGACACGACACCGGGTGAATTATGAGCTCGATCACCGCTGTCTGATAGTACGCCATCATCCTTCTCTATTCAGAAGTTTTCTCGCTCTGTTAATAAAGGAGTGTATCGTGAGGTATTGATGGAGACACAAGCAGTCTCTCCTTGTGTCTCTATTCACTCTACGCAGAGTGAATAGCTGTGGGCGGTGAGGAAGGTTTGTCTCTCTAATATAAACATGTCCTCGCTCTGGCTCTCTGCTAATGTTTACATTCGATCAGCTGAGCCACACCACGTGACGTTTGTGTCGAGGCTCGTGGCTAAGAAATATATTTATGGCTTCGTTGACTTATTTTGGTCTGATCTGTAGTACAAGTGGATATTTTGTTTACTGCTTCACCACCTGCAGGTTTCACAGGCTTCCTCTTGCTGAACAAGTTACCTCTTGTCTGTTATGGTATGATAGTGAACTTAGCGCGCAGCGGTCACTATGCATCTGTTCCTATGTCACATGCATGGTATTTATGCTCACAAGCAAGTTCATTACGTGTACCAGCCTACACATCACCCCTGCGCCAGGTAAGTCCACTACGGGCTCACCATAGCCCGTGCTACTTGCCCCGCTCCTGTGCCAGGTAAGTCCACTACGGGCTCACCATAGCCCGTGCTACTTGCCCCGCTCCTGTGCCAGGTGAGTTACGGGCTCACCATAGCCCGTGCTACTTGGAACTTGTTCTGAGTAGCTGAATCTATAACAACAACATCAACGTGTATCAGCATCCAAGGAATAGAAATATATTTTGTCTTAAGCTGTTCTAAACTATGACCTGAATATCTTGTTTCTCTGTCACTCGCAGACAGAACACCACGGGAGTCACCTGGTGATGAGGACTAGCACAAGTATCAACTGTTTTTGCGCCTCCATTATTCATGTACAAGGCATTTTTATTTATTTCATGTACAAGGCATTTTTATTTACACCATCTAGCTATTTAAATATATATTTTTAAATGGTTTGAGACGTTCTTAGTATCACAAACAACACAGGTGTGTGGTTACATGTTGTTATACTACCAGTAATTGTTGTAGCAGGTAAGGCCGCAGCGGCTCCTCTTCAGCGTCCTGGATACTCCCGATACAAATATGGTCATTCCAGACAAATTTAATTAAAATTTTTGAACAAATCTGAAATTTAAATGCATTTTCTATCCATATTATTTAAATTAAACGCGTTAATGAGTCCTTTATATTACTAATCTCAGAAACTCTTGCTTTTTATGGTTTCGAAATTATAATCATTTTGAGTTTCATTTAGAATTGGAGTCTTCCGCTGATAACTAATACATATATAGCAGTGGCTCTCCCTAAGACGGTGATGACAACCACCTCAAGGAGGACTCGACAACCACCACGTCACCTCCGTCACGCCCGCTCAATATTTTGACCAGGATATTCTTGGGTTCTTTAAGTTTTATGACATGAATCTTTCTTAGCTTAGAGAACTGGTAATTCAAACTGTGCTTTAAGCTAATCTGCATTGAGTAGTGACTCAAGCCCACACATCATCGTATGGGCTCGAGTCAAAAATAATAATTTCTATATTAGTTTCGACTCGTAGTAAACAATTTATATATATATATATATATAAATATATATATATATATATATATATATATATATATATATATATATATATATATATATATATATAATGTAATGCGAACAATCCTGAATGGTCCTCAGGCATATATGCAACTGAAAACTCACACCCCAGAAGTGGCTCCAACCCATACTGCCAGAAGCACTCTGCAACTGGTGTACAGGACACCTTAACCACTCGACCATCACGACCGGACAAAAGATGATAGCCGAGGCTATCTCCCCATCATCCCCTAATGCAATGTAAAGCTTCATCAATCCATAATTTTTTTTATATACTTCAGAAAAATATAGTTAAATAGTATATATATATATATATATATATATATATATATATATATATATATATATATATATATATATATTAGTATATTTTGGTAGCAGTCTTTCCTGTAGACATATATTATTAATTATGACCGAAAAAGTAAGATTAATAATTCTAACACGAATTTTCTCAATCTTTCGTACATTTCGTTTCACTGTTGGAGGTAAATCAAAAATCAATTCTCCAAAATTCATTTTTATTTCTAGTCTGACGCGACACGAGCGCGTTTCGTAAAACTTATTACATTTTCAAAGACTTTAGTTTCACAAATACACAACTGAATAGAACTTACGCATCTCCGATTTTATATCTACATTTGAGTGAGGTGGAAGGGGTGATGTGGCATTAACACAAGACAGAACAAGATGTGGTATTAATAGGGTATTAATTTCATCAACACAAGACAGAACAAGAGTATTAATAGGGTATTAATTTCATCAACACAAGACAGAACACGAAACAATGGATATTGAATAGAAGTGTTTGTAGAAAGCCTATTGGTCCATATTTCTTGATGCTTCTATATTGGAGCGGAGTCTTGAGGTGGGTAGAATATAGTTGTGCAATAATTGGCTGTTGATTGCTGGTGTTGACTTCTTGATGTGTAGTGCCTCGCAAACGTCAAGCCGCCTGCTACCGCTGTATCTATCGATGATTTCTGTGTTGTTTACTAGGATTTCTCTGGCGATGGTTTGGTTGTGGGAAGAGATTATATGTTCCTTAATGGAGCCCTGTTGCTTATGCATCGTTAAACGCCTAGAAAGAGATGTTGTTGTCTTGCCTATATACTGGGTTTTTTGGAGCTTACAGTCCCCAAGTGGGCATTTGAAGGCATAGACGACGTTAGTCTCTTTTAAAGCGTTCTGTTTTGTGTCTGGAGAGTTTCTCATGAGTAGGCTGGCCGTTTTTCTGGTTTTATAGTAAATCGTCAGTTGTATCCTCTGATTTTTGTCTGTAGGGATAACGTTTCTATTAACAATATCTTTCAGGACCCTTTCCTCCGTTTTATGAGCTGTGGAAAAGAAGTTCCTGTAAAATAGTCTAATAGGGGGTATAGGTGTTGTGTTAGTTGTCTCTTCAGAGGTTTACTTCCTAGTAAACAACACAGAAATCATCGATAGATACAGCGATAGCAGGCGGCTTGACGTTTGCGAGGCACTACACATCAAGAAGTCAACACCAACAATCAACAGCCAATTATTGCACAACTATATTCTACCCACCTCAAGACTCCGCTCCAATATAGAAGCATCAAGAAATATGGACCAATAGGCTTTCTACAAACACTTCTATTCAATATCCATTGTTTCTGTTCTGTCTTGTGTTGATGAAATTAATACCCTCTATATATATATATATATATATATATATATATATATATATATATATATATATATATATATATATATACATATATAATTATATATATAAAGTAGTATCGTTGCCTAAATAGTTCTATACAGAACTTATTAATACCAGTTAATAAGCATAGAATGTGAACCGTGATAAGAAACCATTGGTATAAAATAATGGTTTCCAATTAGAGTTAACAAGGGAGGCGAGCGGTGCGCAGGCCGGAGTGTGCTGGGGGGGGGGGAGGGCCCCACCCCCTGATGGCCTCCCGCATTATTTTATATCGACCTATTAATTAACTGCTCGTGTTTAGAAGATTAAACGTGTATAAAACGAGTTCTGCATGACAAAAATTATCGAGTATACCAAAAAATGGCACAATTTTATGCAAATAAATGATCAAGTATGTTAAGGGCGCGGCTGGTCCCCCACGAGGGCCGGGCTCCCTGCACTAACTGCCGCTCATAATCATGTTAAAGCGGCGGTGTTTAAGGGTTTTATTATTATTTTTACATAATTTGTTTACCAATTATTAGTGGAATAATTACAGCAGGTTATGTACAAATTATCTTACTAATTTAAATGCGATGGTGTGGATGACTGTGGCTCACCGCTGGCATGCTGCCCCGGGCAACGTCAACTGAACTACCTAACCTAACCTCCTCCTGCTTGGTCATATTATATATATATATATATATATATATATATATATATATATATATATATATATATATATATATATATATATATATATATATATGTCGTACCTAGTAGCCAGAACGCACTTCTCAGCCTACTATGCAAGGCCCGATTTGCCTAATAAGCCAAGTTTTCCTGAATTAATATATTTTCTCTAATTTTCTTTTTATGAAATGATAAAGCTACCCATTTCATTATGTATGGGGTCAATTTTTTTATTGGAGTTAAAATTAACGTAGATATATGACCGAACCTAACCAACTGTGGGGCCTCGTAGCCTGGTGGATAGCGCGCAGGACTCGTAATTCTGTGGCGCGGGTTCAATTCCCGCACGAGGCAGAAACAAATGGGCAAAGTTTCTTTCACCCTGAATGCCCCTGTTACCTAGCAGTAAATAGGTACCTGGGAGTTAGTCAGCTGTCACGGGCTGCTTCCTGGGGGTGGAGGCCTGGTCGAGGACCGGGCCGCGGGGACACTAAAAAACCCCGAAATCATCTCAAGATAACCTCAAGATATAACCCTACCTAACCTATCTTTATAGGTTAGATTAGGTTAGGTAGCCGAAAACGTTAGGTTAGGTTATGTTATATATATATATATATATATATATATATATATATATATATATATATATATATATATATATATATATATATATATATATATTACTTGGAGCATTGGAGCACACTACGTGGAGCACCTCTGGGCCACAATGCCATTGCTGTAGTCCTTCACGAAAAGTTTAACGACCTAAAGAGGATGGAAGAGAGAATAAGGGACTTGGACTCCCACGATGCCCAGTTACTCCATCTATCATCATTCTATTATGCAGGCAGAACCGCACGTCTATGGGTCATCCAATAATGTTAGCAGACTTCTAGATGTTACCACTGCTAGGCTTAGGCTCGGCTACAAGTACCTCTGGGAGTTTGTAACATCTGCTGATGTAGATTTGACTAAATGTAAACTCTGTCAGCAGAACTATTCGCATTCTTTGCGTCATTATATAATGGAATGTGAAAAAAACGCGGAATTTAGAGATAACACCATCAATGGTGTCCAAGAAATGTTTAAGTACTTCATTCATAATGATGTGCTGCGCGAAATCTTAGCGAAGTATCCAAAATTTGCTTACTGTAGGTAATGCATGCACATGACTGTAAAGCTGCCGCCCAGTTGGGTGGGTGTGGAGCACATGACTGTAAAGCTGCCGCCCAGTTGGGTGGGTGTGGAGCACATGACTGTAAAGCTGCCGCCCAGTTGGGTGGGTGAGGAGCACATGACTGTAAAGCTGCCGCCCAGTTGGGTGGGTGTGGAGCACATGACTGTAAAGCTGCCGCCCAGTTGGGTGGGTGTGGAGCACATGACTGTAAAGCTGCCGCCCAGTTGGGTGGGTGTGGAGCACATGACTGTAAAGCTGCCGCCCAGTTGGGTGGGTGTGCAGCAAGACTAGTAACTGTGTGACACACCATAGATGTAAAGTGCCTTGTATAGTGACTGTTGTGAGCCTCTTGTTGAATCACTTGTGACACAAAAGATTATTGATGTGTGTACTTGTGTGGGTGATTAAATATGTATGTATATTATTGATTTCGTTATATATATAATATAATATAAATATAAAATATTATATAAATATAATATAAAAAGTATATATAAATATATACGTATATATTTGTATATACGTATATATAT
Organism: Procambarus clarkii; assembly: GCF_040958095.1. Classification (NCBI taxonomy): domain Eukaryota; kingdom Metazoa; phylum Arthropoda; class Malacostraca; order Decapoda; family Cambaridae; genus Procambarus; species Procambarus clarkii. The sequence continues at coordinate 9,938,417 of NC_091227.1, forward strand.
TGGTCTGCGATGGCAGACCAATATGGTCGTCATGGTCTGGTATGCTGTAAATCACAGGGTAAGATTGCAAGACATGAAGAAGCTATCGACTTCATCAAGAGGAGCCTCGCCACATCTCAGCACACAGAGAACCACACTTATCCAGACCTAACGACCCTCAGAAGCGCCCAGATGGGGTCACCTTGCTACCTTGGAAGGATGGTAAGCAAGTGGTATGGGACTACACGTGCGCTGCCACACTGGCCAGTACCTACCTCCACTACAGCACACGTGAAAGCGGTGATGCTGCTTTTTTCAGGGAATCGCAGAAAATTATCAAATACAGAGGTCTAGCACACTGCTACAGCTTTATTTCGATCGCCTCGGAGACCCTCGGTTCGTGGGGAAAATGTGCATCGAAGTTCCTGAAGGAATTGGGGGACAAATTGATCAGCGTTACAAAAGACCAGAGAACAAAGAGTTTCTTGTTCCAGCGCCTCAGTGTTGCGATTCAGAGGGGGAATGCCTGTTGCGTCTTGGGCTCTAGTCGAACTTCGGAGGAATTCGAAAAAAGTGTTTGACTTGCAATAATGATCAAACCTGGCTGTGACATTCATCAATGTTTCCCATTATCTTGTTTTTCAAGAGATCCATGACCTTTAAGCACTTTTTGTATCAACCAATAAATATCTTGTAACTATTAAATACATAATAAAGCACAACCAAACACAAAAGGAAGGAGGTGATAGGAGAAAAGCACACACAAACTGTATTGGAGGAGACCTAAACATTCCCTCTAATGCGTTATGTGTCGTTTCCTCCGAGGCTAAGGGTCCCCCTTCTTCCAGCCAGAATATATATATATATATATATATATATATATATATATATATATATATATATATATATATATATATAATAGTGGCTTTAGGCATTGTATGTACTAGCTCTACCTATAAGTCAAACAATCCTTGTAAATATTTATTGTATGTATGTACCTTACCTAAATAAAATTGTATTGTATTGTATATATATATATATATATATATATATATATATATATATATATATATATATATATATATATATATATATATATATATATATATATATATATATATACAGCAGCTTCAGCTATGTTCGCTTCTCTTCTACCTCCAAAGATGCTGAGAGCTACAACGAAACTCATCGTTTAGCGTCAAGCTAAATTCTAGAAAGAAATTAGGATAGTTAACGTTTAACCGTCCTTCTCTCCAGTGAAGAACTTACGCATTACAGACAAGTCCACGCGAGGATAACTGATGAAACTCTCTCATAGTTTACCATTTACTCACACACACACAAGCGACAACTTCCTCACAGTGAAGCACTCATCATAATCCCAGACGAACATGTGATAAATGAAAGACATTTTCCTGCAATGTTTGCCAACTCTGCCAGAAAACTTGGGCCCAGTTATTTTAAGATAATTGTGACAAATTGCCTACTTAGCCTTTAATAAACTATCATTAGCATGTGTAATTATCGGAGAGTATCCTTAAGTCCGCTTTGATTTACCTGAGCGTTGTAATTACCAGAGGCTAAGAATACGCCCTTAAGCGCCTCCTGCTCTTGCTAATTATTAAAGCACTTTTATTTTGTACTTTCCGTTTTCTACCGTTATATTTATATATATTATGTAAAACCATTTATATTATAAATGTTCCTTATTATCAATGTTTTATTTTTATTATATTATAAATTTATTAATATAATACAAAATTGTTGTATTATTGTATTATAATACATTTTGTGTTATTATGTATTTACTAACATATGTTCATTACACAATGCGGTAAACTTACTTTCCGTGAACATGATATAGTTGGGAATGTATTTTATAGAACTATATCGATAGTTCTCTGATCGCACAATCTTTGAAAAACATTTGATCAATGTTAGTTATATATTTTTTCACTGTTACATTTTGTCTTTTGTCGATGTTCAATGTTATTTACAGTTACAAATCACTGGAAAAGAACGTAGCACTGAAGACCTCGCAGCACAAATTACACACACTCACAGGTCACTGCTAGTGGACCTCTATGCACACACTGGTCACTGCTAGTGGACCTCTATACACACACAGGTCACTGCTAGTGGACCTCTATACACACACAGGTCACTGCTAGAGCACCTCTATACACACACTGGTCACTGCTAGAGCACCTCTATACACACACAGGTCACTGCTAGTGGACCTCTATACACACACAGGTCACTGCTAGAGCACCTTTATACACACACTGGTCACTGCTAGAGCACCTCTATACACACACAGGTCACTGCTAGAGCACCTCTATACACACACAGGTCACTGCTAGAGCACCTCTATACACACAGAGGTCACTGCTAGTGGACCTCTATACACACACAGGTCACTGCTAGTGCACCTCTATACACACACAGGTCACTGCTAGTGGGCCTCTATACACACACAGGTCACTGCTAGTGCACCTCTATACACACACAGGTCACTGCTAGTGCACCTCTATACACACACAGGTCACTGCTAGTGCACCTCTATACACACACAGGTCACTGCTAGTGCACCTCTATACACACACAGGTCACTGCTAGTGCACCTCTATACACACACAGGTCACTGCTAGTGCACCTCTATACACACACAGGTCACTGCTAGTGGACCTCTATACACACACAGGTCACTGCTAGTGGACCTCTATACACACACAGGTCACTGCTAAAGCACCTCTATACACACACAGGTCACTGCTAGTGCACCTCTATACACACACAGGTCACTGCTAGAGCACCTCTATACACACACAGGTCACTGCTAGTGGACCTCTATACACACACAGGTCACTGCTAGTGGACCTCTATACACACACAGGTCACTGCTAGAGC
>NC_091227.1:9943805-9946305 GCF_040958095.1 Procambarus clarkii
ATAGAATTAGTTACAAGTGTTTATTCACGTTCTTCCGAATGACAACTTGACTAATTTGTAAACATTGTTTTTTGTTTAATTGCAAGGAAATCAGAACAGGCAGTGCAGTAGGCCTACTGGCCCATGCGAAGCAGTTATTTGGATACGGGCTCATCATAGCCCGTGTTACTTGGAACTTTTTGTTCCAGGTACCAAATCTTTAACAACAACAACAAAGTTATTTGGACCCCCAACCATTTAAAACTCATGTAACCATCCAATTATTAAAACACTAAATTGTTAAAATAAAAATTGCTAGTTTGAAATTTGTTGAATTACAAGCTAGAAATTTATTAAACACTTCACCAATATTTGCCCGTGTCCTTATTAAATCGGGAATTATCTAATTTATGACCATTGTTCAAACCTGGTGACTATTACAAGACCTTGAAATATCAAGACTATTTCAAGACCTTGTTTACATCTCCCTTCTAAACGCCTTTAATCCACTCGTATTCTTTAATGTACCCTTGTCCTCTCACGACGTTAAGTTCTCCTAACCTGTTTTCGTGAGGTTCCTCATCCTTGTGATTGACTATCTTACGTTTAATGCGCTGGAAAGGATTGTCAGTTGTGCAATATGGTCACCAAATTTGAAGTGCATAATTCATGTAACGCCTTGATAATGCAAAGTTATTGCAAGGTATAACTGGCTAGGTATACCTTGCACTAGGATATAACCGAGAGATAATATTTACTTTAGATAATATTTTAACCGAGAGATAATATTTAGCTTATCAATAGGCTTCATACATGCCTATTGATAAGGCATGTATGAAGCCAAAATTGCTATTTGCCTTTTTTCGCGTTATGACAGTGATGTATGATATTAGGCTTCTCTCTAACCGTCCTCCCAAACAGTTCCATAGTTTGGCATACCAATGTCTAAATAACTAAGTCGATATGCTCCACCACTGTCTAAACTCAATATACTGAAGAGTTTAGTTCATATACTTTATTTATAAGAGGCTACTAATAAATATTACCTAAAACACGATACCATAAGTCTTCTTGCTAGTGCGGCTTAATTTACTAGGCTCTCTCTGTAGTGTAAGCGAATACTATAGCTGACGGAACTCATGCAAAATTCTCCTGTAATAATTAAATTTCTTACTTTTGTTTTTATATATTATCTAGTCCGCTAAATCTTGCTAAAGCTTTTTAGCGTCAACGTTTCTTCCAAGATGGAATCTGTTATAAAGTAATTTGAGGCATCGTCCATCAAGTCCTTGGCTGAGCTCCAAGACCCAGACCTGCCGTTTGCCACTTTACCAAATAGACTTTAAGAGGCTACTTCATAGACTTCGTTTAAGAGGCTACTTCATAGACTTCGTTTAGGAGGCTACTTCATAGACTTCGTTTAGGAGGCTACTTCATAGACTTCGTTTAAGAGGCTACATCATAGACTTCGTTTAAGAGGCTACTTCATAGACTTCGTTTAGGAGGCTACTTCATAGACTTCGTTTAAGAGGCTACTTCATAGACTTCGTTTAGGAGGCTACTTCATAGACTTCGTTTAGGAGGCTACATCATAGACTTCGTTTAGGAGGCTACTTCATAGACTTCGTTTAGGAGGCTACTTCATAGACTTCGTTTAGGAGGCTACATCATAGACTTCGTTTAGGAGGCTACATCATAGACTTCGTTTAGGAGGCTACATCATAGACTTCGTTTAGGAGGCTACTTCATAGACTTCGTTTAGGAGGCTACATCATAGACTTCGTTTAGGAGGCTACTTCATAGACTTCGTTTAGGAGGCTACATCATAGACTTCGTTTAGGAGGCTACTTCATAGACTTCGTTTAGGAGGCTACTTCATAGACTTCGTTTAGGAGGCTACTTCATAGACTTCATTTAAATACAATCTACCCAATATACAATACCGTAGGTCCCCTGTCTAGTGCGGTTTAATTCATTATTAGTTACACATTTATTACATACTAATAATTAATAAAAAAGAGTCTGTATTCGTGGAATCATTTAAAGAGTACAAATAACAAAGGGTAAGAAAAGAACGTAGAACAATGAACTAGTACAAGTAACAAGAGAATCACTATGGAACGCCCGGCCAGGTTGGGCCCACACATGAATATTCAAGAACCATCATACAAAAATAATTAAAACACAATGGAAATTAATTTGTTAAATTTTGGAATGAATGAAAACATTGTATTGTGAGTCATTTTCAATGATATTGGACCGAGTCTGTTTGCTGTTGTTGCTCCTGTTGTTGCTTCTGTTGTTGCTTCTGTTGTTGCTTCTGTTGTTGCTCCTGTTGTTGCTTCTGTTGTTGCTTCTGTTGTTGCTTCTGTTGTTGCTTCTGTTGTTGCTTCTGTTGTTGCTTCTGTTGTTGCTTCTGTTGTTGCTTCTGTTGTTGCTTCTGTTGTTGCTCCTGTTGTTGCTTCTGTTGTTGCTCCTGTTGTTGCTCCTGTTGTTGCTTCTGTTGTTGCTTCTGTTGTTG